>NC_056745.1:1038274718-1038464718 GCF_019279795.1 Protopterus annectens | reverse complement strand
TCCTTAGTCCTGCTCAAATAATAACGCAATTGCCTGTGTACATCTAAAGTGTGCAAAATCTTCTCCCCTTTATTTTGGGGGTCTGCATAAAAGTAGGCAAATGAATAGTTTGGTTTAAAGCCACACTAGAAACCACCTTAGGCATAAAGGAAGGATTAGTACGTAATGATACCCTATCCTTATGGAAAATCAAAAAGGGCTCTACTGCCATAAGGGCCTGCAACTCAGACACCCTTCTTGCAGAAGTAATAGCCAACAGAAAAGCAGTCTTCCACGACAAGTATTTCAATTCAGCAGTAGCCGCAGGCTCAAAAGGTTGTAGAGTAAGTTTTTCCAACACAAAATTGAGATCCCAAGCAGGAGTAGGAGCTCTATGTGGGGGTCTTATATTCTTTGCCCCTCTAAGAAACTGCTTGAACAAAGGATGCGAAAACAATGGTGGGACACAATCATAGTGAGCTGAAATTGCTGCAGCATGAATCTTAATGGAAGAGAAGGACAAACCTTTGTCCAATAACTCAGTAAGATATTGAAGAGCCACACTCAAATTAGGCTCAGAAATCTCCAAATTCTTTGCTGTACTCCAAAATAAAAATCTCTTCCATTTTTCTGTACACTTTCCTTGTACTAGGTCTTCTAGCTTCCATAATCACATTTAAAACTTGTTGAGGAAGTTGAGACCTGCTGTGTTTCAACACAGAATATGCCAGGCTGTCAGATGAAGAGATTGAAGCTTGACATTGAGCAGATGACCGTCCTTCTGAGATAACAGATGTGGAATCAAAGGTAAAGGCCATGGAGGCTTCCTTACCAGACTCCTTAGTAGTGGGTACCAGTGTTGCCGAGGCCAATCCGGAGCTATTAAAATCATCCTTGGCTTGTCTTGTCTGACCTTTAAGAGCACCTTTGGAAGAAGAGGCAGAGGTGGAAAGGCATACACATGAAGATTTTTCCAACTGAAAGAAAGAGCATCCACTTTCCAAGCTGTGTGATGAAACCCCTTTGTGCAAAACTTTGGCAGCTGGTGGTTTAGTGGAGAAGCGAACAGATCTATGTCTGGAGTTCCCCAGGACACTGTCAATTTCTGAAATACATGAAGATCCAGTTTCCACTCGTGGGGATCCATGATTTGTCTGCTTAACACATCTGCTAAGGAGTTCTGTGCTCGCAGAAACCTTGCCTGAAGAGTTAGTTGCAAGCTGAGCGCAGTCTCCCATAAAATCATTGCTTGCCTGCATAGAGGATAAGAATGTGTTCCCCCTTGTTTGTTGATGTACCACATGACAGTTGTGTTGTCTGTTAGAATCAACACCTGCCCTGGAAGAAGTAACTCCTTGAAAGCCATTAATGCAAACTGGACTGCTAACATCTCCTTCATGTTGATATGTAGATGCTGTAATCTGGCAGGCCACTTGTCTTGTATCCACTTTCCATTTAGATGAGCTCCCCAAGCAATGTCCGAGGCATCTGTCGTTAAAATCTGACTCGCCTCTGGCCGGGTCACAGAGAGTCCCTTGTTTAGGTGACATTCCTGAGCCCACCACAAAATTCTTTTTGAAGGCAAGGTATTATTTGAATGACAGTGTCCAAATCCTGGCAGTGCTGTGTCCATACATTTTGAGATACCATTGCAGCTTCCTCATATGCAGTTTGGCATTGGGAAGCACCAGAATACAAGATGCCATGAACCCTAATGCTTGAAGGACTGTCCTTGCAGTCAGCACGGACTGATGAGATAGTTGATGGAAGTAAAGGGATAGACTCTTTTGTTTGTCCGGGGTTAAAAGGCCATCTGGGCTGCTGTATTCAGTCTCACACCCAGAAAGCACATGTCTTGAGAGGGTACTAGACTGGACTTTATTTCGTTCACAGAATACCCTAGGCATCTTAGCACTGCTATAACATATTCCAGATGCTGTAGAAGGTCGTCCTTTTCTTGAGCCAGAATCAGGCAGTCGTCCAAGTAAGGATAGATTTGAATTCCTTTTAGCCTGAAGTAAGCTATCACTGGAGCCAGAACCTTTGTGAATACTCTGGGCGCAGTAGATAAGCCAAAGGGCAATGCAGAGAACTGATAATGAGAATTTCCAGCTCGAACGCAGATACTTCCTGCAACTTGGTCTTATAGGCACATGAAGGTAAGCTTCCTTGAGATCTAAAGTTACCATCCAGTGATCCTTGCCCAGCAGAGGTAAAAGCTGTTGCAACGTCAACATCTTGAACTTGGGAATGTCCAGATAAGTGTTGAGGATAGATAAATCCAAAATTGGTCTCCACGTGTTCCCCTTCTTTGGTACTAGGAACAGGCGAGAATAAAATCCTAGGCCCCTTTCTGATACGGGGACTGGCTGAATGGGCCCTATTTGGAGTAACAGAGAAATTTGCTTGTGAGCCTCTTTCCTTTGTGGAAGCGGAACGTCTGGCATGCCTTTGAAAGGGGGCAATGTATGGAAATAAAACCTGTAACCGTGGTGAATGATATCCAACACCCATTTGTCTTGAGTAATTAAATCCCAATTTTCTTTGAAAAGAGACAGTCTTCCTCCCAAAGGAGCTGCCAGACGAGAATCTACTGGCAGCTGAAAAGACAGGTCATTGGGTCTGTTTACGAAAGGACTGACCCCTGCCCTCACCAGAAGTCTGAGCAGGTGAACTCCCTGGTCTAGGCCTAAAAGAACCTTGAGCTCTGCCCCTACCACGTCTAGACCTACCCCTAGACTGGGAATCATAAGCAGGATATGTCCATCCCTTAGTAGGCCAATTTCTACTAAACTTCGGTGGCTGCACCTGCAAAAAATCTTTAACAGTTTGCATAGACTTAGCTTTGTCCTCCATTTTCTTTAAAACTGCTTCCACAGGCGAACCAAACAACACATCAGACTGTAAAGGAGCATCCAAAATCCGTGTCTTAACATGCTCAGCTAAATTCTGATCCCTCAACCAGGCATGCCTGCGAAGAACAGAACTAGTGGCAGCCACCCTCGAAGAGGCCTGTACAGCATCAAAAAGTACAGTTTTGTACCTACCATAAATGTAGATGTTCGAGGATTCCATTGCTGCAGTCCTTACTATTGGGTATAGTCCGCATCCAGTCGGCCCGAATACCAGAGTATAAGGCTGACGTCGGTCAGGGCGCATTAGACTGACGTCAGTACGTCAGGGTACTAATGCGCATGACCGCGCCATATCCTCAGTCTTTTCTTGCCCCAGATGTCAGAAGACCCTAAAAAGACAAGGCCCAAAATACCTGCACCAAAAACATGTACAAAAATATAAGCATGTAAACTCACCTACACAACCACCCCTAAACACAGAGGGGAAGGAGGGTATTGGACTGCAGCAATGGAATCCTCGAACATCTACATTTATGGTAGGTACAAAACTGTACTATGTTCTTCGTCTCCCATTGCTGCAGTCCTTACTATTGGGTAGAATCCCAAAGCAGAGGTAAGGGAGGCTGGCAAATCATAAAGAAGTAGGAGCTGACAACATGCCTTGCAAAACAGCTGTGGCAAAACCAGCCCTAGACTTAGAGTAGATAGGAAGGTGATAATGCTTAGAGAAAGTATGCACTGAACTCCAAGTAGCTGCTTCCAAAATATCCTTAGTTGCCACCCCCCTTAGAAATGCTGTTGAAGTGGCAGTAGCCCTAGTGGAATGAGGCCGAATCCCAGCTGGAATCTCCTTGCCATGATGAGAATAACAAAATGCAATGCAAAAGCCAATCCACCTAGAAATAGTTTGTTTAGACACAGGCTTGCCCTGTGAACTCAAAGCAAAAGAAACAAACAACTGCTGAGACTGCCTAAAATCCTTAGTCCTGCTTAAATAATAACGCAATTGCCTGTGTACATCTAAAGTGTGCAAAATCTTTTCCCCTTTATTTTGGGGGTCTGCATAAAACGTAGGCAAATGAATAGTTTGGTTTAAAGCCACACTAGAAACCACCTTAGGCATAAAGGAAGGATTAGTACGTAATGATACCCTATCCTTATGGAAAATCAAAATGGCTCTACTGCCATAAGGGCCTGCAACTCAGACACCCTTCTTGCAGAAGTAATAGCCAACAGAAAAGCAGTCTTCCATGACAAGTATTTCAATTCAGCAGTAGCCGCAGGCTCAAAAGGTTGTAGAGTAAGTTTTTCCAACACAAAATTGAGATCCCAAGCAGGAGTAGGAGCTCTTGGGGCCTTATATTCTTTGCCCCTCTAAGAAACTGCTTGAACAAAGGATGCGAAACAATGGTGGGTCACAATCATAGTGAGCCGAAATTGCTGCAGCATGAATCTTAATAGAAGAGAAGGACAAACCTTTGTCCAATAACTCAGTAAGGTATTGAAGAGCCGCACTCAAATTAGGCTCAGAAACCTGCAAATTCTTTGCTGTACTCCAAAATAAAAATCTCTTCCATTTTTCATGTACACTTTCCTTGTACTAGGTCTTCTAGCTTCCATAATCACATTTAAAACTTGTTGAGGAAGTTGAGACCTGCTGTGCTTCAATACAGAATATGCCAGGCTGTTAGATGAAGAGAGTGAAGCTTGACATTGAGCAGATGACCATCCTGCTGAGATAACAGATGAGGAATCAGAGGCAAAGGCCATGGAGGCTTCCTTACCAGACTCCGGAGGAGTGGGTACCAGTGTTGCCGAGGCCAATCTGGAGCTATCAAAATCATCCTTGGCCTGTCTTGTCTGACCTTTAATAGTACCTTTGGAAGAAGAGGTAGAGGAGGAAAGGCATACACATGAAGGTTTTTCCAACTGAAAGACAGAGCATCCACTTTCCAAGCTGTGTGATGAAACCCCTTTGTGCAATACTGTGGCAGCTGGTGGTTTAGTGGAGAAGCGAACAGATCTATGTCTGGAGTTCCCCATGACACTGTCAATTTTTGAAATACATGAAGATCCAGTTTCCACTCGTGGGGATCCATGATTTGTCTGCTTAACACATCTGCTAAGGAGTGCTGTGCTCCTGGCAGAAACCTTGCCTGAAGAGTTAGTTGCAAGCTTAGCGCAGTCTCCCATAAAATCATTGCTTGCCTGCATAGAGGATAAGAATGTGTTCCCCCTTGCTTGTTGATGTACCACATGACAGTTGTGTTGTCTGTTAGAATCAACACCTGCCCTGGAAGAAGTAACTCCTTGAAAGCCATTAATGCAAACTGGACTGCTAACATCTCCTTCATGTTGATATGTAGATGCAGTAGTCTGGCAGGCCACTTGTCTTGTATCCACTTTCCATTTAGATGAGCTCCCAAGCAATGTCCGAGGCATCTGTCGTTAAAATCTGACTCGCCTCTGGCCGGGTCACAGAGAGTCCCTTGTTTAGGTGACATTCCTGAGCCCACCACAAAAATTCTTTTTGAAGGCAAGGTATTATTTGAATGACAGTGTCCAAATCCTGGCAGTGCTGTGTCCATATATTTTGAGATACCATTGTAGCTTCCTCATATGCAGTTTGGCATTGGGAAGCACCAGAATACAAGATGCCATGAACCCTAATGCTTGAAGGACTGTCCTTGCAGTCAGCACGGACTGATGAGATAGTTGATGGAAGTAAAGTGATAGACTCTGTTGTTTGTCCGGGTTAAAAAGGCCATCTGGGCTGCTGTATTCAGTCTCACACCCAGAAAGCACATGTCTTGAGAGGGTACTAGACTGGACTTTATTTCGTTCACAGAATACCCTAGGCATCTTAGCACTGCTATAACATGTTCCAGATGCTGTACAAGGTCTTCCTTTTCTTGAGCCAGAATCAGGCAGTCGTCCAAGTAAGGATAGATTTGAATTCCTTGAAGCCTGAAGTAAGCTATCACTGGAGCCAGAACCTTTGTGAATATTCTGGGCAGTAGATAAGCCAAAGGGCAATGCAGAGAACTGATAATGGGAATTTCCAGCTCGAAACCGCAGATACTTCCTGCAACTTAGCCTTATAGGCACATGAAGGTAAGCTTCCTTGAGATCTAGAGTTACCATCCAGTGATCTTTGCCCAGCAGAGGTAAAAGCTGTTGTAACGTCAACATCTTGAACTTGGGAATGTCCAGATAAGTGTTGAGGAGAGATAAATCCAAAATTGGTCTCCACGTGTTCCCTTTCTTTGGTACTAGGAACAGGCGAGAATAAAATCCTAGGCCCCTTTCTGATACAGGGACTGGCTGAATGGCCCCTATCTGGAGTAATTGAGAAACTTGCTTGTGAGCCTCTTGTCTTTGTGGAGGAGGAACGTCTGGCATGCCTTTGAAAGGGGGCATTGTATGGAAATAAAATCTGTAACCGTGGTGAATGACATCCAACACCCATTTGTCTTGAGTAATTAAATCCCAATTTTCTTTGAAAAGAGACAGTCTTCCTCCCAAAGGGGCTGCCAGACGAGAATCTACTGGTAGCGGAAAAGACAGGTCATTGGGTCTGTTTACGAAAGGACTGACCCCTGCCCTCACCAGAAGTCTGAGCAGGTGAACTCCCTGTTCTAGGCCTAAAAGAACCTTGAGCCCTGCCCCTACCACGTCTAGACCTACCCCTAGACTGGGAATCATAAGCAGGATATGTCCACCCCTTAGCAGGCCAATTTCTACTAAACTTCGGGCTGCACCTGCAAAAATCTTTAACAGTTTGCATAGACTTAGCTTTGTCCTCCATTTTCTTTAAAACTGCTTCCACAGGTGATCCAAACAACACATCAGACTGTAAAGGAGCATCCAAAATCCTTGTCTTAACATGCTCAGCTAAATTCTGATCCTTCAACCAGGCATGCCTGCGAAGAACAGAACTAGTAGCGGCCACCCTCGAGGAGGCCTGTACAGCATCAAAACCACATTGCAAAGAATGCTTACCCACTTGTTCAGACACATGAACCAAATCCAGCAACTCTTTACACTCAATACCTCCGCCAAAGCATCCACCTTAGATTTCAATTGTGAAAGGAGGTAATTCTGATATTTTAGCATGTGAAACTGACAATTCAATGCTCTCATGGCTAGAGTGGAAGAAGTATACACTTTCTTTCCCCACCTATCCAAAGCCCTTGCCTCTTTATCAGTGGGAACAGGATTTTTAACCACAGAAGCTTTAACACCTTTAGGGCCTTGAGAAATAGTTTCTGGGTCCGCCCTAGGACTCTTAAACAAATACTTATGAGCTTCGGGCACCCTATAATACCTATCAGGCTTAACAGGAGCAGGAGGCAAAGAGTCAGGGTTCAGGGAAGCCTCTGCAAAAACATCTTCCACCACATTCAACACAGGAGGAATAGCCAAGGGCCTATGCTGGGGTAAAAACAAGAATTCCCTAAGCCTTTTCCTGGAATCAGAGTAATCCTGGCCTTCCCATTTAAAGTGCTCCCTCATGGAATGCAGAGTTTCTGAAAATGAAAAATCCGCAGGAGGAGTAGCTGTAGGAGTGGAATCATCCACATCAGAATCAGAATAAGTAGGATACTCCTGCAAGTCTTCCGCAGAAGACCCTGAAGCCTCTGAACACTGTTCAAAACTATCAAAGTCTGGTTCCACCCTAGGCCTCTTATCAGGCGGGGGCATAGAACCTCTAATCATAGTAATCAAATCTTCTGCCATTTTAAGCATATGTTTCTTAGGTACAGAACCCGAAATGCTAGGAGAAGCCCCCACTGAAGCTAAACTAGGCCTACCTCTCAAAGAAGTTTTGGCAACAGAAGGAGAGGCTCTAACTACCTTGGGAAGAGAGGGAAGAACAGTCACCTGAGAAGCCCCTCAGCCTGGCCTACCTCCTGAGAGGGCACATCCTGTAACAGTAAAGTTTCTGCCTGGGACTCTATGGAAACTCCTGGCAAAACCTCTGGCTCCACTGAGCCACCTAAAGAACCGACGTCCGGGACTGTCGGTTCATCAACCCTAGGCTTCGCTGTTTTGTCCTTGCGCTTCTTGGAAACGGACGCCGGAGCATCCGGCGGCATTTTATAATTGCAACGCTTCCCAAACACTAACCTGGCACTGTCTAACCTCCTCTTAATAGTGCGGTTGTTAAACCTAGCACAAGAGCGGCAACCAACAACGCCGTGCTCAGGCCCTAAACAAGGTATACACAAGGTATGGTAATCCCTATGAGGTATCTGTTTCCCACAAGAAATACAGTTATTCACTTTTTCTGACATCCGGTAAAATACTGAGGCAAGAAAAAACCAAAATGTTCGTACTTAGCCAACTCTGTTTCGGTCTGAAACTCCGGTTTCGAAAGATTTCAGAACGCCAACCTGCACTCGCAAAACTGCTTCTGCATCGGACCACGCGGCAAAAAAGACTGAGGATATGACGCCGGTCATGCGCATTAGTACCCTGACGTACTGACGTCAGTCTAATGCGCCCTGACCGACGTCAGCCTTATACTCTGGTATTCGGGCCGACTGGATGCGGACTATACCCAATAGTAAGGACTGCAGCAATGGGAGACGAAGAACATCCACATTGCAAGGAATGCTTACCCACTTGTTCAGACACATGAACTAAATCCAGCAACTCTTTACACTCAATACCTTCCGCCAAAGCATCCACCTTAGATTTCAATTGTGAAAGGAGATAATTTTGATATTTTAGCATGTGAAACTGACAATTCAACGCCCTCATGGCTAAAGTGGAAGAAGTATACACTTTCTTTCCCCATCTATCCAAAGCCCTTGCCTCTTTATCAGTGGGAACAGGGTTTTTAACCACAGAGGCCTTAACACCTTTAGGTCCCTGAGAAACAATTTCCGGGTCTGCCCTAGGACTCTTAAAAAGATACTTATGAGCTTCAGGCACCCTATAGTACCTATCAGGTTTAACAGGAGCAGGAGGCGAAGAATCAGGATTCAGAGATGTCTCTGCACAACCATCTTCCACCACATTCAACACAGGAGGTATAGCTAAGGGCCTATGTTGGGGTAAAACAAGAATTCCCTAAGCCTTTTCCTGGAATCAGAGTAATCCTGGCCTTCCCATTTAAAGTGCTCCCTCATGGAATGGAGAGTCTCTGAAAATGAGAAATCCTCAGGAGGAGAAGCTGTAGGAGTGGAATCATCCACATCAGAATCAGAATAAGGAGGATACTCCTGCAAATCATCCGCAGAAGACTCAGAAGCCTCTGAACACTGTTCAAAACTGTCAAACTCAGGTTCCACCCTAGGCCTCTTATCAGGAGGGGGCATAGAACCTCTAATCATAGTAATCAAATCTTCTGCCATTTTAAGCATATGTTTCTTAGGCACAGAACCTGAAGTGCTAGGAGAAGCCCCCACTGAAGCTAAACTTGGCCTACCTCTCAAAGAAGTTCTGGAAACAGAGGGAGGCTCTAACCTTGGGAAGAGAGGGAAGAACAGTTACCTGAGAAGCCCCTCAGCCTGGCCTACCTCCTGAGAAGGCACATCTTGTAACAGTAAAGTCTCTGCCTGAGACACCAAAGAAACTCCTGGCAAAACCTCTGGCTCCACTGAGCCTTCTAAAGAACCTACGTCCGGGACTGCCGGTTCATCAACCCTAGGCTTCGCTGTTTTGTCCTTGGCGCTTTTTGAATGAAGCGGCGAGCATCCGACGGCATTTTATAATTGCAACGCTTCCCAAACACTAACCTGGCACAGTCTAACCTTCTCTTAATAGTGCTTGTTAAACCTAGCACAAGAGCGGCATCCAACAACGCCGTGCTCAGGCCCTAAACAAGGTATACACAAGGTATGGTAATCCCTATGAGGTATCTGTTTCCCACAAGAAATACAGTTATTCACTTTTTCTGACATCCGTTAAATACTGAGGCAAGAAAAACCAAAATGTTCCCCAACGGGGTACTTAGCCAACTTTGATTCGGTCTGAAACTCCGACTTCAGAAAATTTCAGAACGCCAACCTGCACTCGCAAAACTGCTTCTGCATCGGACCATGCGGCAAAAAAGACTGAGGATATGACGCCGTCATGCGATTAGTACCCTGGCGTACTGGCGTCAGTCTAATGCGCCTGACCGGCAGCCATATACTTTGGTATTCGGGCCGACTGGACAGCGGACTACCCCAATAGTTAGGACTGCAGCAATGTGGAACGAAGAACATCTGTATAACATTAAGACTGCCAAAGACTGCAGTAAGTTGTGAGGAAGAAAAAAAAGACAAAGGCTAAATGGAGGATTGGGTTTATGCAGGTGTCAGAGCAGTGGTTTGTAGTTATCTTTTTAAGGTAGTCAGTGTTCTAAATTATTTGTATGCAAAGGTGGACAGAATAGTTTCTTCTCAAATGAAAAAATAAAATATATTAAAAAGCTATTCAGAAGCTCTTCTGCTTAAAATGAACTTTCATTTTTAAGTAAAGTATTTTTAGTGGGCATTACTAACGTAAGAGAAATTATTTATTTTTAATAACTACAAATATTTTGTTTAAGCTGATTAATGTCAGTCTCAATAGAAGTGTGGCTAGGTATTCGAAGGTGTAGGGTGTATCCCAGGTTGAAATATAAAGATGTATTACGGGGAATTGTTGGCTTAAACACAGTGCAGTTCTAAAGTCTAGGGAACGTGTGTAGGAGCTCCCTGCATGAGATTTTGCAGTATGTTATCATATGCAAGGTTGGCTCCTGAAATATGTTTTCTGTTGCCAGTACAGTCCACATGGATGAAGGCCACAGATATCCAGTCACAGTAGTCAACATGGGCATGTGCTAGTCCACTCTGCTTGATGTTGTGAATTTAGGGTTACCTGTGGGTGCTTCAGTTTCCTCCCACATTCCAAAGACATGCAGTAGGTGGATAGGACACTCTAAATTGGCCATAAGTGTGAGTATGCATGTGAGTGTATGATGTGGAAGAAGTGCCATGGCAGGGTAGCCACTCAGCAGTGTAAACCTTGGCTCTAGATAATTGTCACAGGTGAAGTGACACCCTGACCCCATGTCTAAAAATAGGAAAATGGGGCTGTGTGTGTATATGCATATATACATATATACATATTTATATATATATATATATATATATATATATATATATATTTATAGAAAGAGAGAGAGAGATACAATTTTTGCTGTGAAATTATAATGTAATATTAAGTGCCAAAGCAATAATAATTTTTTCTTGAAATTAATGTCCAATAGTCTATAGTCACAGCAAGAGGTTCTCCAGTTCAATCCTCAGCTGGGGTGCCTTCTGTGCTGAGTCTGCATGTCCCCCCTGTGGTCGCGTGGGTTTCCTCCGGGTTCTCCGGTTTCCTCCCATATCCCAAAGACATGCTGTAGGTGGATTGGAAACTCTAAAATTGGCCCTAGGTGTGAGTGTGTGCGTGTGTGTGCCTTCTGTGGAAGGTTGGGCGCCGGGCTGGCAACTCGACACCGTAAAACTCCACTGCCAATCATGAGCGAACAGGTGATCTGCTGTGGCGACCCCTAACTTGGAAAAGCCGAAAGAAGAAGAAGTCTATAGTTTAAATAACATGTGCAGCAGGTATGCCTGTGCTGCCACATTGTTAATATTGACAGATATCCATCAGGTGTAACGAACAAAATATATTCTCACATATGCAGGCATCACTGTTGATTCTGATTATATGCTGAAAGTTTTCAAAGAAATGTAGCACGTTTTGGCAGTCTGGGAAATTTTTTTGCGTTTTTAACTGCTAATTTCTGAGCATTTATAATTGACATCTGTTGCTTACTGAATTTGTTTAACAGCTTTTATATAGGGATCCTGTCTTTAGTATCATAAAACTTGTTAAAAAAATTTGGAATATGTATAGATTTTATACTACTCATAGTTATTTTTTTAGGTTTATGCCAGCTACACAGTATGGTTCATTGTTGCTTATGTTTGTAATCTGCTGTACTGCAGATCTTGCATACTTTTATTTAGTTATTTTTCTAATGAGGTAGTCTATTGAGCAAATCCTTTTTCAGTGTGTTTTTTATTTCTTTATAGCTCAATCTGTTTCATATATGACACTGTATTTATACAGATAACATATTACAGTACTGAAAACAAGTTCATGAACATTGGCAGTGTATCACTTTTTATTATCCATATTATATAGTCAAAGTTAACAAGTATTAATTTGTTAATATAGAAATTTGAGCGTACACAAGAGATCTTGATCTGTTAAAACTATAGCATTCAAGAGAGTTATTTTAAAGCTAGGAGTATTGTGATTTAACAGACTGCCTCCAGCTTATAACACTTAAATGGAGCACTGATTTTTTTCTATCATAGTGTAAACTAACTGTAAACTTATTTTATTGTGAAAACGTTTGTATATTTTTCCTTAGTGTGGTTGATATAGTGTTATAAAATGCTTTTTACTGTGTTTGTTTTTTTCTGTAAAAAAAATTTTCTGGAAATTGCTCCTCATCTTCCCTGGGAAAGAGACACCATCTGACCATGGAACAGACTAATAATCCCACAGTCAGTCCTCCTCCTTTTAGCCACAAAAAAAGAAAAAGTTACGCAAACAGCCATTGTAACCACAGCAGGCTAGCAATTTGCCTCAGAAACAGGTGGGTGACTGCTGTGGCCATTTGTTGTACCGCAGACCACTCATCTTTTATCCTGGATTCCTCTGGTGTAGCATTTACAGCCAATATGGACCAGAGGTTTGCCACATCCTCTGCAGCTGCTGGAGTCCTCTCAGTGACCAAGGGAGAGCCACTGTTGTTGGTCCTGGGGGACGGAACAGGGAAGGCTTTCCTGTTGTGTCAGAATGTCCTAGGGAAGCAGCTGCTGCCATTAGTAGCATGGCTGGCCCCATTTTGTCCTGTCCAAAAAAAAAAAGGAAAAAAGAAAACCAAGCATATATGTAAACCTCCTCAAATTTCTTTGGATAGGAGTAGTTTACTACGTATGGCTCAGAGTTTAACTTGGGCAGTTGCTCCTTCTTGTAAAGTAGTTTTTGGTAAAAGAAGGGAGGATTCCTCTTTTTCTTAAGAGATTCAAGATTCTGAATCTGAGCAGGAAGATGCAGGGAGAGATGCAGTGCTTTTCCCTCAGATTTCGAATTCAAACTCAGAGGAGAATTCAGTGTTTAATTCATCCTGTGGGGGGTTTCCCGGTCTCTGAGACTATTGCTAGAGTGTTCCAGTGTTTTCAGTGGGAGAACATTGTGGTTTCTCAATTCCTCATAAAATACTATGAGTTGTTACAGAAGGACTTTCTAGAACTTGCACCATTCCTCCTGTTCTGTCTGCTTTTGGGGATATGTGTGTTACTTCCTGCAATTTTCTTGATAGTCAGCCAACTACCTCAAAAAAGCAAATAGGATGTATAAAGTTCCCCAGTCTTTTAAATGTTATACACTATTTCCAAACCTGGGCAAGCCAAACAGCCATAGATTTAGTTGATTCCAGTGATGCTAAGCATTTAGTTAATTCAAATCCTACTCTTTCTAATAAGGATGGGACAATTATTGATAGGTATGGGGAAAAAGTGCATACTTCAGCAACTTTGACTTTCAAAATTTTTAATTGCCAGGAGCATTTGTTAAAAGTTTGTTTTGACAAATTGTGAAAGTATGAGGAATGCTTTATTTGCAGTTTCTTCTTGTGAGGATAAATCTGCTTTAAATAACTTAAGTTTCTTCTGTTGCACAGGTCATTACTCATTGTTTGTGTATGTGTATGACTCTGTTGATATTTCTTCCAGAGTTGAGTACCACTGGTACTGTTTTAAGGAAGTTTACATGGCTGCATTCTCAGAACCTCCCTGATTATGATAAAATTGAGATTTTAAATTCTCCATTAGATAGAAATTTAGTCTTTGGCTTGTCTGCTACAGAGATTATCAAAAGGTGTGATGAAAGGAGCAAGCTGATCCAGGGACTCAAGATTTTTCACACCTCCTTTTCCAAATTGTACAAGGGATTTTCTATCTTCTCATCAATTTTTGGCAACAACTGATTAAATAATCTTGACAACATTCTCTTGTTGCCTACTGAGGGACCTCCAAAAGCTGCAGAGGATGTGGCTAACCCCTGGTCAATAGTGGCTGCAGGTGCTACACCAGAGATATCTGGGGTAAAAGATGAGTGATCTGAGGCACAACAAATGGCCACAGCAGAGCCACCCATCTGTGTCTGCAGCAAAATTGAATGACATTTAAGAAGAAATGGCAAGGGGAATCCAAATAAAAGTCTTAAATCTCCCAAAGCCAATGACAGTCCAGCGGGTTTGGTTCAAGAGATATTGTGACCTCCTCTCACCCAGGGCTCTTTTTTCTTCCAGAAAGTCTGAATCTCTGTTTTTCTCTTTGGCAACAGATTATTTCAGACAAATGGGTTCTGAAAATCGTTCAAAGTCACACAGGTGGCAGTAGGAGGAAATTCATCCTTTCCAGGGGGTCTTTCCTCTTTTCCCATATTCTCGTTTGTTTCCACCTGATCTCATCCCTATTCATCCAGCCTTCAGATGGTTCTTGAGGTTTTGTGTGTCTGGATCACATTATTAGTTCTCTGCCTCACCCTTTGAACTATCCCCTGCAAAAGTGTGTTCACAACATGTCTAGCTCTAATTATAGTTCTTTGCAGGCTACAGGGTATTTACATTTTTCCATATTTATATGACTTGTTTATCTTTGCAGCATTTGTTTTAAGGTGCAAGAAATCTTTTTCTTGGATGAAAGATCTTTTATACAAGCTGGAATTTCAAAAGAACATTCAAAAGTTTTTTTTTCACTCCCTCACACAGGATTGTATTCCTGGGATGTCAACTAGACACATGCAGTTCAAAGAGCTTTTCTTCCACCAGAAAAATAGACCTTTATTTAGATCTATTTTTAAGGTTTTCCACTCAGACATTGGGGTGTAGCTCAACTGGGACGAAGTCTGCAAAAATTTAAATGGGAAGGTATTTTGTTTTTCAACCCATGAAGATATGTTTTAGGAATGAAATGTTCATGCTCTTTCATCATGCAAGCAATTACCATTCTGTATTACATTTGTCAGTGTTCCATTTAGAGAGCAGCATTGTGAATGGGGCGTGACTTGGCAGATTAAGGGAGTGGTCAGACAGCAAAGTGCTGATGTGGGTCTGGCTTTTTGGGGAGGACAATAGTCTGGGAGCTGTGAGTACAAATCTGAAAATCCTGGCTACACCCCTGATGGGGAGTCTATTCCAGAGACAGGGCAGCCTCTGGGAGACAAACCTGTCTCTCCAGCAGGTTTTGTTAATGTCACATATTAGATTTAAGCTTTTGATTGGGGACTACGTGAGGAGTTATACTTACGGATATGGAGCATCTCTAGTAGAGCAGGGTCTGAGATCACCTCTGTGCAATCTGTACGATACAGAGTAGAGTGATAGTGATTTGAGCCTGTCCACATAAGACAGGTGTTGGAGGCCATGGATTCTCTTTGTGAGGTATTTCTGTGGCCTTTCCAGTTGGTGCAGGTGTTGGGAGAGGTACATACCACACAGGGCACTGTACTCAATTATTGACCTAAAGAGGGAAGAGTACAGAGGGGTAATAACCTCCTTTTTTCTGGATGCAATCCCTTTACTTATGAGATGAACCAAGTAAAAGGCTTTTTTGACCACTGCCGCTACATGATGGTCAAATGTGAAATTGCTGTCAACTTGTGTACCCTGGTCTTTCACCACAGGTTGTGTTCTTAGGGGGTTGCCGCTAATGTGGTAATCAGTAGGGGCCGTATTTTTGCAGAATGGTATGATAATACATTTTTTTGCACTTAACTTAAGGCCATGACTTTGCCACCAATCATTTGTTGCTGTGAGACAGTAAATAATAAATAGATTTTCGTTCTGAAGAAAGGTTCCCCAAAAGGGACTTGCCTACCAGAGGAAAAAAAGCTGAAGTGCAAGCTAAGCTGCTGTCCTTCTGTAGCCTCTAAGTTGTTTCATCATGAGTTAGCTGCATATTTCATAGATTATAGCAGGAAAGTACTGTAGATTTTCCACTGACAGCTGATTTTCCCCTCTTCAGAGTTGGCCAATCAGTAGTCAGAGTGGACCTCAGGAAGGGATTCAGAGCTTTTAGAAGTTGGCTGGTTGCTGTATCTTCTGGTTGAATGAATGCAAAGTAGCCTTAAACCAGTTTCCAAATCACTGCTTTATTCTTATTCAATGGATGAGCGCGACTGAATCCTTTTAACCAGAAGGTGAATGAAGCAGTGATAACTGATATTCAGTAGGAGAAACCACTCACTGTAATTTTCAATCAACTCAGGTTTCAAAAGAGCAGAGGGACTTTGTTGCATACTTGAGATCCAGCCATATATTCTCCCATTGTTCCCTTGCAAATTCATTTTCCAGTCTTTCTCTTCTCAATCTTCTCTAACCTCTTCTGACTGAAAAGTTATGCAATATTTTATATGCCCTCTTAATTACCTATTTTTAACAGCAGCTTGTATTCTAAATTTGACTAACAACTTCACCACAGCAGATCTTTCACTTGGGATTCCCCTTCCCCTGGCTATACTCTAATATCAATCCCTGGTAGAGAAGGCAGACCCTAACCTGCAATCCAAACTTTTTTTTGGTCTCACCCCACTCTATTACCTTTCTCTCTCTAGTTATTTCCTCCCAAAACATTGGTTCCCTTGCATTAAATTTCAGCACGTTCTTGCCTATTTTCTGTACTCCTACTTGCAGTCATCTATATTGCCAAATCTCCTATCTCCATTCCCATACTGGCTTAGTTCTTAAAATTCTTTATGAATATAACATTCTATATGGTTACTATTCTCCTTAAGGATCTATACACAAAATTTTACTCACTCCTTATTTCTTTTGCATCCCCCTTTCCCATCATCATCATCACTTTTCACTTGAATATGAACCTTCTGCTTGTATTACTGTATATTAGCCTTAACTATGTAGATCTAAAACATCCCTTCATGTCAGGTAATACTAAACCACCTTGTTCTACTGGGAGGATCAGCTTATTCCATTCAACTCTTCCACTTCCAGATAAACTCCTTCTCTGGTTGAAACCATGCCAATAATGTCCTTGAATTTCTGAATCCCTTATTTTTTTGCCAGTGGCTCTAATATATATAGCAAATAACAAAGGGGAAAGAGGATACCCTCCCTAGTTCCTCTGTTCAAAAACAGCTTGATGAAGAGGAACCCTTCCACTTTAATTCTTGCCTCTGATCATTTATATATCCTCATAATTAGCCATATCATTGTATCAGGGAATGCAAATGCTTCCACTGCCCTACTCATAAAATCCCAGCTTAGTCTGGTGAATGCTTTCTCTGCATCAACATCCACCAACAGCAGTGGCATTTTCTTACATTCTGCTTACCTCTAGATCATCACAGTTTTATTACTACTGTCAAATGTTTGCCTACCCTCCACAAAACCCCATTAATTCACATCATTGATTTTTGGCAACACACTTCCCATTCATTTTATAATCACAAAGTAAGCAAACAGCAACAAGGAGAAAATCAGTCCCAATGTAGAAAAAAGCAGGTTAAAATACTTGAGAAACAACAATGGGACAACCATGGCAAACCATATATATTTAATAGACAATAAACAGGTAAGCGCTTTCGGAGATGCCTCCATCATCAGATCAATACAAAAATATAAAATCAGTCTGCATATAAATACACTTGAAAAACCAATTACATTAATTAAAACCTTTAACCAATTAACATTTTCTAGCCTTTAAAATAGGTTTTAAAGGTATAAAACCATTTAAGCCTGGTGAACATCAGCTCTCAAACCAGCTATCCAGTGAGTCTCTAACTTCTGTGGCATTCTTTACATCACCACCTCTAGGTGCAGGAGTATAAATATCCAAAACCATAAATTTAAAATCATGCTATGGAAATTCATTAATGTGTTGAGAGCAACTTGAGCTACTGCACTTTGCAAGTTTCTCCGCATATCACCCATATGCTGTAACATACATTCCTTTAACATTCTATTGGTTTTACCAAGATAAAAGAAGTGCATTCTGAACAGGGTGCTATATAAATCACATTTTTAGTAGAACAGCATACATAGTGTGAACACTTGTATATCCTTTTGGTTAACAGGATGCTCAAACACATTATCAGTCTTAATATACCTGCATGCCTTACATCTTTTACATGGATATGTGCCTAATTTGCCACTATATAATTTACCTAGGTTATTCATATTACCAGGTCCTGGTCTATAAGATAACAGACTCTTTAAATTATGATTTCTCTTGTAGGTGAAGTTTGGCACATCACCTGCTATATTTTTCATCCTGTCATCAGACAATAGTATCTTCCAGTTATTTTGTATTATATTCTTTATATATTTAAAATCGGTACTAAAAGTAAAGGGTATCCTAACCTTACATATATTTCTCTGTCCCTTATTAACTGAATCTCCAGTATTCTTTGAATACAAAGGTCTACCTTTCCCATCTCTCATGGACTTATCCTTTTCTGATGCTTCCCTAACTTACATACTTTTGTAACCACTTTCTAACAAATTATTCTTTGTTACATTTATATGATGTAAAAAAACACTTTCCCTTACTACAAAGCTGGGAAGTTCTCAGAAGCTGATTATCCATGACAGTCTTAAAAATATGGTGGGGGTGCATGATACCCCTATCCAACAGAGCATTTTTCCAGCACAACTTATGATACAACAAAGTACTTATTTTACTGCCTTCATCCACTTTTAATAAAATATCCAAGAATTCTATAAAATCTACTGTTGAATCCACAGTAAATCTTAAAAATGTGGTGGTTGTCTCTAAATAGTTAACAAAGGCATCAAATTGTTGTATATCCCCTTTCCAAAAAAAAGACATCATCCATAAATCTGCTATATAAACCCATATGTGCTAGCCATGGATTTTCTTCAGTTAAACTATATCTCATTTTCCATTCAGCTAGAACCAAGCTGTTAGCGCAGGGTGTGCCCATGGCAACACCCCAATGCTGTAAATAAAACTTCTGTTCAAAGGCAAACACATTGTTCTCAAGTACAATATTCAACAGTCTGCATATACGTTTACCACATATGTTACTTACAATAAAGCAATATATATACCTTAGCCTTATATCATTAGGAATGACTGTAAAGAGATTCTTTACATCTAGGGTCACAAAAATAAATCTTGCATTTGAATTCAAGCTATCCATATATTCACTTAGTTGCTGCAAAAAAATGTGAAGAGTCTCAACACAGAGACAGCCTTATTAACCAGAGGGTCTAAGTTGTCCTTCTATCCATTTAGAAATTGTTTCTGTAACCCATTCTGAGCCATTTACTATTGGCCTCATAGAAGGTTTTACCAAGGATTTATGTATCTTACGTATACCTGATATATTAGGAATCTTAGGAAAGTCTACCATAAAGTATCATATAAATCCTTAGAAATAATGCTAGTCTGTAATAAATGAAACAAATCATTCTTCACATTACTGACAACCCAGGAAAAAAATTAGATTAGTTGAGGGGGGTGAGAAAGGACTTTTCAGGGCTCAATTTGAAGCACAGATGGGGAAGGATGGATGCAACCTTGTCTAAGGACTCCAAGCAGCAGGATATACAATCTGATATGATCAGCAAGTCATCTAAATAAAGAAAAATGTGGATGCCTCAGGTTCTGCAATAGGCAACCACTGGGGCCAGATACTTTGTAAACACGAGGTACAGTAGATAGCCTAAAGGATATTGAATAAAATGATAATGTAAGCCAGACAATGCAAATCTCAAAAAAATTACTAAAACTGGGAGTAACAGGAAAATACAGTTGTGTACACTTACCATAAATGTAGATGTTTGAGTGTATTCACTGCTGCAGTCATTACATTTTGGTAATCTGCTGGCAGGTTGCCCTCAGTCGGCCTGATTAACAAAGTCTTGGGTCCTGCGTCGGTTGCTGTCCCTTCTTCCATGACGTCAGGTTGTCAGGGATATAAAACATGCAGCCGACGCCATTACATCAGTTTTTTTTGCCCCAGATGTCAGGTGCCCCCCCAAATGGGGAGCAAGATTTTATATATATATATATATATATATATATATATATATACATATATATATATATATATATAGATATATATATACACACACACACACATATATATATATTTTTTTAAACACAAAACCTATACCTCCAAACAAAAGCAAATACACCAAAAAGGCTTTTAATCATAGTAAAAGAAAGGAGAGGTATAGTTAGAGAAAAACAGGGGGCTGGAGGGAGGGTAACCTGGACTGCAACAGTGAATACACATGAACATCTACATTTACGGTAAGTGTACACAACTGCACTATGTTCTTCGTGTTTCACTGTTGCAGTCATTACATTTGGGTAGAATCCCAAAGCTATGGTTGGGAGGATGGATTTATACAGCATTAGGAGAAGCTATAAGGCCCTGCAGGACAGCAGTGGCAAAGCCAGCTCTGGATTTAGATAAGAGAGGTAAATGGTAATGTTTGGTGAACGTATGAACTGAGCTCCAGGTAGCAGCTTCTAGAATGTCTCTGGTAGGAACCCCTCTGAGAAAGGCTGCAGAAGTAGATGCAGCCCTGGTGGAATGAGATCTGATCCCCTTGGGGATAGGTTTACCATGGTGCACATAGCAGAAACTAATACAATGGCTTACAGGTTCATAGGTAGGTACTAGGCTATCGGCCCAAGGGCCTACGTAAGCCTAGCCAGCAAGGTTCCATAGCTTACGCCACACAAGAAAGTTATTTTCCTGTGCCACTGTCGAGCAGAGATAAAGAAGTGATCCCCGGTGTATATTTCCTATTTCCCATCCACTCATCAAGATTTTTCTTGAAGAGTGCTAATGAAGAACTTTGCTTGACATAGATGGGTAGCTTGTTCCAGAGTATAGGAAGTCTCTAGGACAGGAATCTCTCCCCTCCAGCATGTCCTGTTTATTGTGGTGACAAGATTTAGGTCCCTACATCGTGTAGCTCAGAGGGATTGGGATTTCTTTAGGTGTAGCATGTCCAACAGCTCTGGGTTTGACATAGCTTTATATGTTAGGCAGCGATCACCTCGGAGTAGGCGATATGCTACGGAGTAAAGCTGGAGTTTTTTGAGGCGGTCAGTGTAGGGCATTTGTTTGAGGCAGGTAATCCTCTTTGTGAGATACTTCTGTGGCCTTTCTAGTTGCTGCAGATGTCTTGTGAGGTACATTCCAAAAGGGGCATTGTGCTCTATAATGGGTCTAATGAGTGACGAGTAGAGGGGAACAATGACCTCTTTTTTCCTGGATAAGAACCCTTTTATGATGAGGTGTGCCACGTAAAAGGACTTCCTGACTACTGTGGCGATGTGACTATCAAAGGAGAGACTACTGTCCACCTGGGTCCCAAGGTCTCTTATCACGAATTCGGTGTTAAGTAGAGTGCTGCCTATGTGGTAGTTCATGGGTACAGAGTTTGTACCAAAGGGGATGACACTGCACTTTTTGGCATTGAACTTGAGGCCATGGCTCTGACACCAGGCATTGGTCTCAATGAGGCCCTTTTGTAGGATGTCCACATCATTTGGGGACTTGACTATGGCTCCTAGTTTGCAGTCATCTGCGAACTTCGTTAGCCAGAGGCCTTCTGTGTTAGCCTGTACTTCAGAGAAGTAGATACCAAACAGGAGAGGTCCCAGGACGGAACTCTGTGGTACTCCACTTGTCACTGCTTTGAGGTCAGATTTGGAGTCTGCAACTTTTACAGTGTGGGTTCTGTCAGTGAGCCAGTAGGCAACCCATCTTGTGATGTAGGGATTTATACCTAGTTTAGTGAGTTTAGCTATAATACTAGAATGGGGGATGGTGTTGAAATCCTTGGCGAGGTCAAGATAGGTTGTGTGAACCACCTTACCCTCATCCACGGCTTTGGTGACTGCCTCAAAGAAGTCAATCAGGTTCAGGAGGCATGATCTGCCTTTCACAAACCCAAACTGCGTGGGATCCAGAGTTTGGAGGTTACCAATGTCTTTGTTTACGAGTTCCATGATGATACGTTCCATGGCCTTGCAGACCAGGCTCGTCAGGCTAATAGTTCGATAGTTCCCAGGATCAGTGGTGGCTCCTCCTTTGTGGAGTGGGATAACTGTTGCTGTGCGCCATTCAGTGGGCACAAAGCCTGATGCAAGGCTATTATTGAACATGGTGCTTAAGTGGGGAGCCAGTTCGTTATGAAGTTCGTGTAAAACGCAGCCTGGGATGTTGTCCAGTCCCATGGATGATGTGTTTTTGGCTTTAGAGAGTGCAGCTTTTACCTGCGTAGTTGTGATTACAGGGACTCTGCATTCTTCCTGTATAGATATGGGCCCTTTAGGGGGTGAGAGGGGGGTAAAGTTAGCACTGAACCTATCAGCCAGGATGTTGGCAATATCAGTTGGTTCTGTAATTTTCGTGCTTTTGTGCATTTGGAAATAGTCTGCTTTGAAATAGCCTTTCCCTCTGCCCCTGCAGCAAATGCCACCAATAGTTGTTCAGAGTTTCTTAGCGATTTTGTCCTGTTTAAGTAGAATCTAAGTTGTCTGTGTACATCCAATGAATACAGAATCTGCTCATCCTTGTTCTGTGGATTGGGGAAGAAAGTTGGCAGATGAATGGTCGGATTAAGAGCTACACTGGATACCACCTTAGGCATTAAAGGATGGATTGGTCCTGAGAGCTACCCTGTCCGGATAAAAAATAATGAAAGGCTCCACTGCCAATAAGAGCTTGTAATTCTGAAATCCTTCTAGCTGAAGTGACTGCTAAAAGGAAAGCTGTTTTCCAAAAGAGAAATTTTAGGTCCGCAGTAGCAGCTGGCTCAAAAGGAGGTAGAGTGAGTTTTACCAAAACAAAATTGAGGTCCCATGCAGGAGTGGGTGCTCTCCTGGGAGGTCTTAAATTTTTGGCCCCTCTGAGATGCTGCTTTAGCAGAGGATGAGAGAAGAGGGGAGGTTCTGTGTTGTAATAAACTGAAATGGCAGAGGCATGGATTTTTATGGAAGAAAAAGATAGGCCCTTGTGAAGCATCTCAGTTAAGTATTGCAGAATCTGAGGAATATTGGGCATTGCTGTGCTTATTCCTTGTGATTGGTTCCAGGCACAGAATCTTTTCCATTTGTCAGCATAAGATTTTCTAGTACTAGGCCTTCTAGCCTAAAAAATGACATCCATCATAGGTTTGCTGAGGGATGCCAAGGGTGAAATTAGTTGATTAGCCATGCTGCAAGATTCAAAGTTTGGAGCGGAGTGTGCAGAATTTGGTAGTTCTGCTGAGACAGCAGGTAAGGTTTCTGAGGCAGGTGCCACGGAGGAAGGTGTGATACATTGCGCAGGAGTGGGTACCAGTGTTGGCAAGGCCAGTCTGGAGCAATCAGAATCATTTTTGGTTTGTCCTGTCTGACTTAGTAGGACATTGGAGAGCAGAAGCAGAGGAAGAAAAGCATAGACTGACAGGTTTTTCCAGCTGAATGATAGAGCATCCACTTTCCAAGATTTTTGTGATGAATTCTTGTGCAGAATTTGTCCAACTGATCGTTCTGGGGTGAGGCAAAAAGATCTATGTCTGGACTCCCCCATTTGCATGTCAGTATGTTGAAAACTTGTGGTTCCAGTTTCCATTCGTGTGGGTCCATAAGATTTCTGCTTAGTTCGTCTGCCAGAGTATTTAACTTTCCTGGCAGGAATTGAATTTGTAGATGTATTTGATAAGTCAAGGCCATGTTCCACAATGCCATGGCTAGTCTGCAAAGGGGGTAGGAATGTGTACCTCCCTGACTGTGGTGTTGTCTGTCTTTATTAGTAGTTGTCCTGGATGAAGGTAGTCCTTGAAGGCTGTCAGAGCATTCTGTACAGCTAGCATCTCTTTCTGATTGATATGTAGGTGCATTTGATTTGGGCTCCATTTGCCCTGAATGCATTTTCCTGCCAGATGCGCCCCCCCCCCAAAAGCATAGTCTGATGCGTCTGTAGTTAGGGTTTGGGTGGCAGGGGGTGGAGTGAATGGCAGTCACTTGTTTTGGTGGCAGACCTCTGCCCACCATAGGAACTCTAGTTGCAGGCAAGGTATAATAGGAATCATTGTTTCCAGGCTGTGACAATGTTGACTCCATAAACTTTTTAGGTACCACTGAAGTTTCCTCATATGCAGTCTTGTATATTGAATTAGACAAATGCAGGAGGCCATGAACCCCAAGGACTGCAGAATTTGTCTTGCAGATAGCTGGGTTTTTGTGGCCACCTGTTTGAAGTAAGTAATCAGTTGAATTTGCTTTTCTGGTGTAAGGTACGTCATCTGGGCAGTTGTATTCAAGCTTGCTCCCAGGAATGTAATTTTTTGAAAGGGTACCAGTTGTGATTTTTTTTTTGTTTATGGTGTATCCTAGACAAGTTAGAACCCTTTTTACAATCGCCAGATGCTTTAGAAGTGTGTCCTTGTTTTCTGCCTGAATTAGACAATTGTCCCTGTACGGATAAATCTGAATATTTCTTTGCCTGCAAAATGCAATTACTGGTGCCAGGCACTTTGTGACGACCCTGGGCACAGTAGATAAGCCAAAGGGCAGTGCAGAGAACTGGTAATGCAAGTAGCCTGCTTTGAAGCAGAGGTATCTTCTGCAAGATTCCCTGCTTGGGATATGCAGGTAAGCCTCTTTTGAGTCTAGAGTTACCAACCAGGCATCTTTGCCTAGCACAGGTAGTAACTGTTGAAAAGTCAGCATCTAGAATTTTGGAATGTCCAGAAATGTATTTAGAATGGATAAGTCCAGAATTGGACGCCATGATTTGTCTTTTCTAGGTACCGGGAAAAGTCTTGAATAGAAATCTTGTCCCTTTTCCTCTTCTGGTACTGGTTGAATAGCCCCCATATTCATGAGGGACAGAACTTGTTTCTGGGCCTCTGCCCACTGATTTGGAGGCAGATCTGGCCATCTGTTTGGGATTGGCAACGTGTGGAAATTAAATCTGTATCCCTGGGATACTATATTTAAAAGCAAGGTACGTAAATGTTGTATTATGGCAGGAACTCCAAGGCTTGAAACCAGGTGTAGAAACTCCACTTTATTCACCAAAAAACAGAGAATGAAACCAGTTGAAAACAGGTTTAAGCGCTTTCATCTCGAAGTGAGACTTCATCAGAAACAGTGCTTTAAAACCAAACAGTCATTTAAATATCAGCTGTAATTAAACAATTAATGATGTCACCATGACATATTTATAACAACTGCTTTTCTTAAAAAGATATACACCTTTGATCCTGGTTCCAAAGTAAATTACACAATATTGAAAGTATGTTTTGAATTCAATACTTGTTTAAATAGATTAAAACATCTAAAATATATGAAATGTAATTAAATGTATGAAAAAGCATCAAAAATTTATACTCCAATATAATATCAAATAAATATTATTCTTAAAAATAAATATATTTAATACTTTTGATACATTCAATACTATTACATTTAAATAAATATTTTATTTAATTTATTGTGTCATATTTATTGTTTTCTTTTGTATATATGAATGTGTTTCTTTCTATTTTATATCATTTGCTCTTTCAATTAAAATAGGCACTAAAGAAACACAATCATTTATACCTGGTGGAAATGTGGACGCCAGCCTAAATTGCCAATAACTTTCTTTCTTTTTTATATATATTTAAAACCCATTTGTCCTGGGTAATCAGTTGCCAGTATTGTGCATGAAGTGCCAGTTTTCCCCCCAAGGGGCGGCCAAAAGGTAAGTGCTTGGTGATTGTAGAGGAAAGTCATTGAGACTGTTTATCATAGAGAGGTGCCTTGTTGCTTACAGGTTACGAGGTGGAGGCACCCCATTGTTTTGTTCTAAAAGTTTCTTGTGACTGAAACCCAGAGCCTTTGGAGTGTCTGGATTTGACTTGAGCAGCTCTCGAGGGAACTGGAAAGGACCAGTTCTTAGTAGGCCAGTGCCTACTAAATCTGGGTGGCTGCACTTGTAAGAAATCTTTCATAGTTTGCATAGATTTAGCTTTATCTTCCATCTTTTTTAAAAATTCTTCAGCCTTATTATCAAAGAGACCTGTCCTGTTGTAAAGGAGCATCCAACAATTTTGCTTTAACATGGTCAAGCAGATTTTGCTCTTTGAGCCAAACATGCCTTCTTATCACAGATCCGGTTAAAGCAGCCCTGCAAGAGGCCTCCAAAGACTCACAACCACATTGCAAAGTATGTTTATCAACTTGTTCAGCTGAATGTAGTAAATCCTGCAACTCTTTATTTTCCACACAGTCAGAGATCAACATCATTTTCTGTTTAAGTATACCCATAAAATGCTGTTGAGAAATTGACAGTTTAAAGCCCTGATTGTTAAGGTTGCAGACGTGTAAACCTTCTTACCCCATCTATCCATTGCCCTGAAATCTCTGTCAGAAGGGGTAGGATTTTTAGCAGTAGAGGACATTAACGCCCTTGGGACTCTGAGAAACGGTTTCAGGATCAGCAGTAGGGTTTTTGTAAAGGAATTTGTGGGAGTCAGGAACCCTGTAGTATCTGTCTGGCTTACTAGGAGCCGGAGGCAGAGAATCAGGAGTCTACTGGATTCTGAAAAAACATCATCAACAATGTCTAGAACATGAGGTATAGCCAAAGGCCTATGCTGAGGAAGAAGGAAATCCCTAAGTCTCTCTTTAGATTCAGAGAAATCCTGGCTTTCCCAGTGGAAGTGTTCCCTTAAGGTATGTAAAGTTTCTCCAAAACAGAAATCCTCAGGGGGGGGAAGCAGAAGGGATGGAATCTTCTGCATCAGAGTCCTCATAAGTAGGTATAGATAAATCCTGTTCAGAAGAAGAATCAGAATAAATAGAAACCTGATCTGAAGATTCAAAGTCAGTGCCTTGCCTAGGCCTCTTAGCAGGAGGGGGATGGCTACCCCTGATCAAAGTAATTAAATCTTCAGCCATTTTGATTATTTGTTTTTTTAGGCATTGGAGCCTGTACACGTGGCCCGAGCGTCAGGTTTTTAGACATAGTAGATTTTGGCCTTAGTTTTGAAGATGGCATTGGTTTAATATACAAATCTTTAGGCCTGAAAACACCCTCAGAAGCCGGTGCCTGCACAGCAGCTCCAGACCCATCTAAGGTAGAGACATCCATGGGTTCAATACTTAAAGCATCTCGCGGCATACCGGACTCCGAATGGGTCTCAGTAGAGGCCAGTGAATCAAAAGTAGCGGGTATCAGGGGCTGCGAAAGCGCCTGAGTACCGGCAAACCGGTGACTCGCTTAGGAGAAGCGTCGTCGGTTTTGGACCTCGATGGTCTGTCTCTGTCTTTTTCTTTGCACTTTTTAGGTATTCCGGCAGTCGGATTGTTAACAGACGACATTTCTGGATAGTTAAACCTTGAGCCAAAATATTTAGAAGTAAAAATATACAGACATTTAATCGTGCGTTGATTAAATTTAGCACAAAACTGACAGCAAGGCACGTTGTGGTCAGGGCCTAGGCAAGGAATACAGTACAAATGAAAATCCTTATGAGGTATTTGCTTCCCACAAGTAATGCAATTATTAACTTTTACTGACATAGGTAAGGAGCAAGAAAAAGTTTCCGCAACGGGGTACTTAGCTTTTAGTTGAAGACTTTGGTTTTGAAACTCGAGGAGTCGGCCGACCGGCACTTGCGAACTGCTTCTGCTTCGGGCACCGCGCAGCAAGAAAGACTGATGTAATGGTGTCGGCTGCATGTTTTATACCCCTGACAACCTGACGTCATGGAAGAAGGGACAGCAACTGACGCAGGACCCAAGACTTTGTTAATCAGGCCGACTGAGGGCAACCTGCCAGCAGATTACCCAAATGTAATGACTGCAACAGTGAAACACGAAGAACATCTTGGAAATAAGTATTCTTCAGATCTACATTCACCATGAAACAGTGGTCTATAAGCAAAAGCAGGACCAATTGTAAGATGAGCATTCGGATTTCGAAAACTTTTAAAAAAGGCATTTAGAAAGGACAGATCTAAGACAGGTCCCCAAGAACTGCTCCTTTTTTGTGCCAAATAGATTCTAGAATAAAATCCTTTGTGTATCACAGGTACACGGTATATGAACCTTGCTTCTACCATGTGATGCAGCACTGGAGGAAACAGCTCTGTCTGGTTTGGTGGGAGTTGGGGAATTCCCCTAAAAGGGGGAGAATTTTCTATCCACTGACAAATGTATCCTTCACAAATTATTCTCAGAACCCATTTCTCTGAGGCTATTTGTGGCTAGGCTGCAGGGTTGACACAGAGCTTGGAGGAAAACAAGAAAGAGCAGGAGGGGGTAGAGGTGCTATTTAACTCTGCATAATCATTCCTTTGCAGGGAGTTGATCCTTTTTCTTTTTTTTTTCTTAAAAGGAAGCCTTCTTGTTTGGCTTCAAATGATTATCCTCCTATTTCCTTTTGCATCCCTGACTTTTGCTTGGCTGGGATTTTTGTGTGTTGTGTCCCTTTGAAGGAAGACGCCTTGTTAGGCGAGAACTTGGGTACATGAACCATCCTGGATAAACCATGCATTAATTTGCCTCTACCATTCCAGTGTTTGTAACAGAGAGCCCAAACATCAATTCAGAACTTAAAGATGTGTTCAAAATTTTGTTTCTTAAAATAATCAGAAAAGTTCTGATTATGTAACCAAGCATACTGTTTTAATACAATAGAAGCAGCAGCATTTCTCAACACTGTATCTGCTCATTCAAACACACTTGTCAAAGTATGCTTTGAAACTGGAATCAAATTACAAGCAATTTCATTAAATAGGACTTCTGCTCTGCAGGTAATAATGCAGCAAAATTATCCGAATTATACTCACACTGCAAAATAAATTTCCCCATATATCCTTGGCAATTTAACATTCTAAAGGCTAGATTACTAGAAGGAAACATCATTTTGTCTTGAAGATCTACCTGTTTTCTTCTCTATCACTGTGTGCTGGATTACATGAAAACAATTACTTTTTATTTCAGTAGGCACCTGGGAAACCACAGCTGGGTCAGAAGTCAAGTGAGAACAGAGACCTGTCATATCTGAGGGGAGACTATATTTTCAAGTCTTTTTAGGGACTGTTGGAATAGATAGTGGTGTCCTGCCAGCAACAGTAAAAACATCTTCCAAAGCCTGTAACAAAGGGGGAATACCCACAGAATTGAGCATCTCATCTGTTCTAAGGTCATATAGCCAGCGTAGCTCTGGGGTAGTTCCCGACTGCTCCCATAAAAAATCATTATTAAATTTAGCAATTATCTGAGGAAAAGTGAGCACTTGTTTGGACTTAAGATGAGGTTCACCTTCCATATGATCAGAGTGACTGGACTCAGTGTCAACTAGGAAATCACCACTGTCCTCATCAGATTCTTAATTACTTTATGAAACAACAAAAAGGTCTCTAGCCAGACTAGCACTAGAGCCACGTACAGGAGCACAACCATCAGAATTAGTGGTCTGGGGAGGCGGAGCCTAGATGGCTAACTGAGAGCAGTGAATTTTGAGAGCTCCATAAACTAGTTTAATAATATAGGAACATTTTATTAATTTTCACATTCAAAATGTCAGAAATCTATAGATAAACTACACAAATATCAAATTTGGTGAGATATACAAACATTTTCCTGTCAAGTAACTTGGAGATATATTGAGTCACTGAGTATGAACAACTCAAGGAATTCTCATCCAGATGCTGCTTTGAAAAAAGAACTGCAATTGATGATCTCTACCTTGCAGGAACTATCTTTGAAGATGGATGGCCTTAAAAATTATTTAGAAAAACCTCAAATTAAATTTTCATAAACAGACTGATACTCTTAAGGAACTATTACAGCAACACCATACAAAAACAACAAATATAGAGACTTCTCTAAATAACATTGAAGGGAGACTCAAAGAAGAAGAATTCCAAAAATAATTTCTGCTTAAACATGCTACATGGCTGCTTAACAAAATAGATGACTTAGAAAACAGGGAAAGGAGAAACAACATAAGGATCTTTGGCCTGCCTGAAAACACTGAAAGAGAAGACATTACTTCATTCTTAACCTGGATTCCTGAATTTTTAGACTTGAGAGAGGGACTTTCATTTGGGATTGAAAGGGCGCATGGAGCACTGAGGAAACCTGCTTCTAACTCAACAAATACTCCACCTAGATCCATAGTTATAAAATTTCTTTCATTTCTGTACAAGGAACTAATATTAAAATCTCCTTGGAGAAAATCACCCTTAAAATACAATCATAGCCTGATAAGGTTTGACAATGATTATTTTCTTCCAGAATACTAGAACAAAGGAAAAAAGTCTGGCCAATAATAAAACTGTTAAAAAACATTAAAGCACAGCTGGCCTTTCAAGCCAAGATATAAATATTTTTTGCCAATGAGATGAGAACCTTTAATGACTTACAAGAAGCTACTATATTCATCAAAAACAACAACATAGTGTCTATTCCAGAAGAAATGGAATGGATGGTCCCTACTCTTAAAAGAAACAAATCCTTGGACCGATGCTAAAAAGAAGAAACAAAAAACTGATTCCAAGATAGATGACCCAAACAAATAACTCTTACAACTACATCTCTCAAAGTATTAACTGATATGGTACATCACTTGTCATCTGTTTTTATTTTTAAAAAGGAGGGTTTCTTAAACTGAGAAACAGTAATGATTTATTCAGAATGTTCAGAGAGTCCAGTAATTCTTCACAAACAAAGGTACGTAAATATGGGTTACTATTTACATTACATATAAGCCAAACAAAACAACATATAATATAAACACAGAAGTTTCTATTCCCCTACTTGAACTCAGTGAATACTTATCTTGTTCATTTTTCATTGTTTTTACTTATAATAATTTAAGTAATTAACTAATTCAACAAGGTACCATGCATCATAGTTCAGACTCGAATATAACAAATTAACATCATATATAATAGCAGTAACAGTAGTGTGTTTTGAAAAAAAAATGCTGTCATGGAGATTAATGCCTTCTTCAGTTAAAGTATGATTTAGAAATGTCATGTATATCCTGGTTAAATAATAGTAGCAAGCTCTTAGTACAAATATCATCATTATTCTGTCTAAATATATTTAATATCAATTATGGCAGGTATCATAGCTTTGAGTGCTGTTTGATCAATCCTGATATGGTGTGCGTGGATGCGGCCGTGTCTGGCAGTTAGTACAAATGTCATTACTATTCTGTCTAAACATAATTAATACCGATTATTGCAGGTATCATACCTTCAAGTGCTGTTTGATTAAGCCTGACATGGTGTATGTGGATGCAGCTGTTATATGTTGCCATTTTTGTCTCCGGGAAGCTGTGGGTTGCAGCTTGTGATCAAGGTTTACTGATGCTTGTGTATTAGGAAGAGACATTTGGTGTTTTAGCCTGGAAGGGGAAGGAGGTGGATACAACTGTGACTTGGGATATTTTGGCAGAGAATGGTTTGTTTGTATGTCGGCTGAGTGGGAGGTAGGAGGGCTGGAGGAGTGTGTTGTCTCTTGTTGTGGCGGCTTGTTGGGAGGTTTTTTTTTTTTTTTTATCTGTTTACTGTCTGTTCTTTTCCTGGCTGCTGTCTCACTGAAAGGGAGGGAAGGGAGGGAATTTAGGCTTGAAGTTGCAGTGAAGTGAAGCTTTACTTCAGGTGCATTGCGAGTCTCTGGTATACATTACATAGACACATTAACAGAAACAAATACTCCCAGGTTGCTATGGTAATGGATACAGAGTGACGATAATGTCTGAGGAGCCTCCGAGATGATTCTCGGCAATGGCGTTTTTGGTTTAAAAATATATATATACAAAAAGGGTTGTTTTAAACCACATGTACACATAATGATGGTCTCCCAACACTTTGTTTAGCTCATTAAGTTGATTCTTGATAAAAAAACACACATAATAGTTATGTAATGTACGATTTTAGTAAATTTAGACATAAAATATATAATCGTCATATAAGATGAAGCAGTCTGCTGAATTTAGATATTAAAGACGGGATTTAATAACATTGGTTTGTATATAATAACACTACTGTCTTAACTTGCCATAAATGACATACACTACATTGAACATCAAGGGGAAGCATGATGATTTTCTTATACAAGTAAATATAAATAACAAGTCATGTAATTGCTTTAACTTGAACTGCAGTTTTTGTAACCCATCTTGACCACATATACTTGACCAGTTACCAAGGTAACTAATGTTTTATACATAACATTAAACTAACAAAGTTGCTCAAGAGAAACAATAGAACCCTGAACTTGAAATGTCACAGAATGCAATTCTGAACAAATAATATTAAATTGACAATAGACAGTTTAATAACATGGGCTTGAGTATAATAACATTACTGTTTTAACTTGTCATAAATGACATACACTATATTGAACATCAACGGAAAGCATGATGCCTTTCTCATATAGGTAAATGTGCATAACAAGTCATGCAATTGCTTTAACTTAAATTGTGGTTTTGTAACACATCTTCACCATACATAATACTTAAGCTGTTACCAAGGTAACTAATGTTTTATACATGACATCAAACTGACCAGGTTGTTCAAGGGAAACAATAGAAGCCTGAACTAGGAATGTCACAGAATGTAACAATCACATTCTGAACAAAGAGTACTAAATTGACAATAATCACTCAGTTTAACCTTTGCTGATTATACAAAATAGAATGTTGCCATTTAAATCTAAACACTTTTATTATATGCCATAAAATGGCAATTTATGAATAAGGAAAGGGAAGTTGTAATCATTAATCACAATAAGTGAATGTGTTGTTTTTAACCTACAATTTCACTCAGTTTATAATAAGAAATGACATATATGAAAATCCTTGTGTGTAGGAAGAGGGATGCACTGATAATTAAAATGCACCGACTTTCATCAATGTTTGCATAAAACAAACTTGTTACTTTAAGTAGGTTAGCAACAAAGTGAATACTTAAATGCTGGTAAACAATGATATATCCAGTAAAATACATTGTATTATAAACATTCGGTATAAATATTATTACCATCTATTTATATTAAGTAATACGTTTTTGAAAGACTTCATTAATAAGGGTGAATATGCTAAATAACTGTGTACTATAATCTTTTACTGAGGTTTTATATATGATACATCCTACTTTACTATGATTGAATTGCTTGTCATCTATCTTTCATATAAACATTAACTGCTTATACAATAAGTAGACATTTATATTGAATTGGAATTCCGTCTAATCTACAATAGTACTGTATCTGTTCAAAATAATATAAATATTGCTTATTCCTATTACAAATATTCCCTATATGATAATTCAATTTATAGAGCACAGATGTTCTGGTTTGTCAAGGGATGAGTGATAATCTGATGGACTTAGGTTTATCCATCAGATTAGGAAGGATTTTCATTCCATGGCTAGTGCGGATCTCAGTTTTGTTAACATTTATTAATTTAAATTTCACAAAAAACATTTTAGTATGCCTGACCAAAACATTACTTTATTGGTAAACGCTCAAAGTATAAAACTGATAATTTCCTTTAAAAGCTCAAACATATACCTTATAGTTATCAGAGGAAAATGTTTAATAGTCACAATAAAACAAACAATACATAGTCTAAATAACCTAAGATGGATTGAACTTTATTATCTTTAAATACCAATGGCTTAAACAATCCTAACAAGAGATCAAATCTACTGAAATATTTAAAACTGAACAAAGCACAAATTGTCTTCCTTCAAGAAACTCATTTCAAAACAAATGACAAATACAAATGGAATCCTAAGGAATATATGATATTGGCACAATCCACTTATAAGACAAAAACAAAAGGGGCAACAATTTAAGGGAAAACAAATGTGATTAACCCAGAAATCATTTATAAGTATGAAGATACAGAAGGCCTTATTAGTTATAGTGATAGTTAAATATAATAACAGAATATGGACCCTAGCCAATCTATACTGGTTCCCAGGCATTGGATCAGGAACTGTTAAAAACACTTGGATTTCATTTCCAATAATTATAAAGGCAACTTAATATTAGGAGGAGATTTTAACTGTATATTTGATATTTCTGAAACTATAAATAAAAGACTGCTGCATACATCTGCTGTATCAAAAGGTTTAAACAAGTGGGTAGAATCATTTCATCTTGTAGATACTTTCAAATTTAAAGAAGATAAACCTTTGTTGTTTTCCCATCGAGATCACAGATTTGGTACCCAAACTAGAATAGATAAAATATTTGCTGCCATTGACTTACACTCTAAAATCATAAATTTCTCAATCACTCCCTGCCCTGTTTTTCAGACCACAATTCATTGATACTAAAACTTCAAAATGGGTACAAACCATTAATCTTTAACTCCAGAATTCCAGCATATATAACTAAAATGTGAGTTTTCAAACCCTGGTTATCTGAATTACAGTTCTTCTTAGATATTAATTACACCACAGAGATAAAAAATAATGACATGGACTAATTAAAAGCTTACATATATGATAAAACCCTAACTTGGTATAAAAAAAATCAGAGAATGAGATTCTGAATTATTAGATCTACAATCCAAACTTTTGTCAGTAAAAGCTGAAAAAAATCAAAATCATTTGAGATGAAAAAGAAAGTAGAAGTATTAAACAATAAATACAATGAAATTCTAACACATAAAACTAGTTTAGCTTTAGAAAAAACTAAAAATTAATACCTTGGCCACTTCTCTCAAATATCTACATAATTTATCCACAAGAATCAAAATGCAATCAAAAGCTAACAACATTAAAAGCATCTTATATAAAAAGAAAGGGAAAACTGTCTCGGATATAGGTGACATTCCTGATGCCTACAGAAATCACTATATGGAACATTTCCAAAAAGAAAATATACATATCGATCAATTTAATCTAGATGAAAAATATTCTAATATAAAAAAATACCAGAAAAATTAAAATTAGAGCTGCAAGCACCCATATCCTACAAAGAAATTACAGATACAATAAAATTGGGTAATAATAATAAAGCTCCAGGTATAGATAGCATAATTATGGAAATATATAAACTTTTTCCTTCAAAGGTACTATCCCCTCTTCCATAAAACTCTATTAGAAATTCCTTACTCACACCAATCCTAAAGGAAAACAAATCCCCAAACCTCTGTACCTCGTATAGACCTATATCATTATTAAATAATGACTAAGATATTTATGACAACATTAACTAACAGAATGAAAATACCACTATCCAAAGCAATAAATAATGATCAAACTGGATTTATATATCATAGACACACACAAGACAACATTAAAAGGATAATTTCTCTTATACATTATATTAATAAAGAAAATAAAGAAACTCTCATAATTGGCTTAGATATAGAGAAAGCTTTTGATTCCCTAAATTGGGACTATTTATTCAAAATTCTAGTGTTATTTGAATTTCCGCCTCCCTTTGTTCATCTACTAAAGAATATATATACAAATAATTTAGCATACATTAAGCTAGGTCCTTTCACCTCTGAATCTATACATATAACAAATGGTACTAAACAAGGATTTCCCATGTCACTGATTCTATTTGTTTGGCTATTGAAATATTGGCAGATACAATATGTAACAATACAAAAATCAAAGGAGTAGATGTTTATGAACAATACAATTCTAAAGTAATGCTTTTTGCTGATGACATATTATTAACATTATCCAATACAAAAGAGACATTAGAAGAATTAGATATTTTAATTGACACATTTTACAGGACTTCAGGACTCCATTTCAATAAATCAAAATCAAAATTTTTATTTTTAAATAAAAAAAAAAAGAATTGCAGACGAAGGGGAAACACATTATAGGGAAACAAGAATCTATCTTAAAATAGCTAGGTATTGAGTTATGCAAGGATAATAATGAATTGGTCTCAAAAACTACAATAATATCATCAATTCAATTAAAATCTCTGTTGAAAAGTGGAACAAAATAATATTAACATTTGAAGATAGACTACAGGTAATAAAAATGGTTTTACTACCCAAGATTCTACATACAGCTTTGGCAATACAACTGTTACCAGAAAGGAGCATACTCAAAAAAATAAACTCATGCCCAATAAAATTTTTATGGTTTCCCAAAAGAAACAGAATAGCTTTAATACATCATATCATACCATGGAAACAGGGAGGATTAAACTTTCCTGATATAGAAACGTATATAAAAGCATTAATATCTAAAATAATCTCAGATTGGATAACTCCAAATTATTTTGCAAATTGGAAAGAATTACTAACTGTAATATCAATACATGAATTTGATTTACAAAAAAAAAATTCAAACAACAGATAAAAACAATTTGCCATGGCCATATTATGTATTAGTATGCAATATAACATAACTAAGCCCATTAAAACTCGTATGATTAACTATTACATTGACTTATTTAGGAAAATTATTAATACAAATATAGATTTAAAAATCTGGTTTAATCTTTTAACACCATTCATAGTTACAAACAGCTATCCACATAAAATATACAGAGAAATAATTAATTCCTGGGAACAGAAAGGATATGTTTGTTGGTTTCAATGTATCAAAGAACTAAAAGTTCTGGATATGCAAACAATAGAAACAAAGTACAGTTTTGTACCTACCATAAATGTAGATGTTCGAGGATCCACATTGCTGCAGTCCTAACTATTGGGTAGTCCGCTGTCCAGTCGGCCCGAATACCAAAGTATATGGCTGACGTCGGTCAGGGCGCATTAGACTGACGTCAGTACGTCAGGGTACTAATGCGCATGACCGACGTCATATCCTCAGTCTTTTCTTGCCCCAGATGTCAGAAGACCCTGAAAAGATAAGGCCAAAACCAAAACTCCCACAATACCACCAAACAATATATATACAATATATACATAATCAGCAGAATATAACCTCACCTACACAACCACCCCTAAACACAGAGGGAAGGAGGGAGGGTAATTGGACTGCAGCAATGTGGATCCTAACATCTACATTTATGGTAGGTACAAAACTGTACTATGTTCTTCATTCCACATTGCTGCAGTCCTAACTATTGGGTAGAATCCCAAAGCAGAGGTAAGGGAGGCTGGCAAATCATAAGGAAGCAGGAACTGACAACATGCCGTGCAAAATAGCTGTGGCAAAACCAGCCCTAGACTTAGAGTAGAGAGGAAGGTGATAATGCTTAGAGAAAGTATGCACTGAACTCCAAGTAGCTGCCTCCAAAATATCCTTGGTTGCCACCCCCCTTAGAAATGCTGTGGAAGTGGCAGTAGCCCTAGTGGAATGAGGCCTAATCCCAACTGGAATCTCCTTGCCATGATGGGAATAACAAAAAGTAATGCAACACCCAATCCACCTAGAAATAGTTTGTTTTGACACAGGCTTGCCCTTTGAACTCAAAGCAAAAGAAACAAACAACTGCTGAGACTGTCTAAAATCCTTAGTCCTGCTCAAATAATAACGTAATAGCCTGTGTACATCTAAAGTGTGCAAAATCTTTTCCCCTTTATTTTGGGATCTGCATAAAAGGTAGGCAAATGAATAGTTTGGTTTAAAGCCACACTAGAAACCACCTTAGGCATAAAGGAAGGATTAGTACGTAAAGATACCCTATCCTTATGGAAAATCAAAAAAGGCTCCACTGCCATAAGGGCCTGCAACTCAGAAACCCTTCTTGCAGAAGTAATGGCCAACAAAAAGCAGTCTTCCATGACAGGTATTTCAATTCAGCAGTAGCCGAGGCTCAAAAGGTTGTAGAGTAAGTTTCTCCAACACAAAATTGAGATCCCAAGCAGGAGTAGGAGCTCTACGGGGGTCTTATATTCTTTGCCCCTCTAAGAAATTGCTTGAACAAAGGATGCGAAAACAATGGTGGGTCACAATCATAGTGAGCTGAAATTGCTGCAGCATGAATCTTAATGGAAGAGAAAGACAAACCTTTGTCCAGTAACTCAGTAAGATATTGAAGAGCCACACTCAAATTTGGCTCAGTAATCTCCAAATTGTTTGCTGCACTCCAAAACAAAAATCTCTTCCATTTTTCATGCACACTTTCCTTGTACTAGGTCTTCTGGCTTCCATAATCACATTTAAAACTTGTTGAGGAAGCTGAGACCTGCTGTCTTTCAAAACAGAATATGCCAGGCTGTTAGATGTAGAGAGTGAAGCTTGACATTGAGCAGATGACCGTCCCTCTGAGACAACAGGTGTGGAATCAAGGGCAAAGGCCATGGAGGCTTCCTTACCAGATTCCTCAGTAATGGGTACCAGTGCTGCCGAGGCCAATCTGGAGCTATTAAAATCATCCTTGGCTTGTCTTGTCTGACCTTTAGAAGCACCTTTGGAAGAAGAGGCAGAGGTGGAAAGGCATACACATGAAGATTTTTCCAACTGAAAGAAAGAGCATCCACTTTCCAAGCTGTGTGATGAAATCCTTCGTGCAAAATTTTGGCAGCTGGTGGTTTAGTGGAGAAGCGAACAGATCTATGTCTGGAGTTCCCCATGACACTGTCAATTTTGAAATACATGAAGATCCAGTTTCCACTGTGGGGATCCATGATTTGTCTGCTTAATACATCTGCTAAGGAGTTCTGTGCTCGGCAGAAACCTTGCCTGAAGAGTCAGTTGCAGACTGAGCGCAGTCTCCCATAAAAGCATTGCTTGTCTGCACAATGGGTAAGAATGTGTTCCCCCTTGTTTGTTGATGTACCACATGACAGTTGTGTTGTCTGTTAGAATCAACACCTGCCCTGGAAGAAGTAACTCCTTGAAAGCAATTAATGCAAACTGAACTGCTAACATCTCTTTCATGTTGATATGTAGATGCTGTAGTCTGGCAGGCCACTTGTCTTGTATCCACTTTCCATTTAGATGAGCTCCCAAGCAATATCTGAGGCATCTGTCGTTAGAATCTGACTTGCCTCTGGCCGGGTCACAGAGAGTCCCTTGTTTAGGTGACATTCCTGAGCCCACCACAAAATTCCTTTTGAATGCAAGGTATTATTTGAATGACAGTGTCCAAATCCTGGCAGTGCTGTGTCCACAGATTTTTGAGATACCATTGTAGCTTCCTCATATGCAGTTTGGCATTGGGAAGCACCAGAATACAAGATGCCATGAACCCTAAGGCTTGAAGGACTGTCCTTGCAGTCAGCCCGGACTGAAGAGATAGATGATGGAAGTAACTGGAAAGATTCTTTTGTTTGTCCGGGGTTAAAAGGCCATCTGGGCTGCTGTATTCAGTCTCACACCCAGAAAGCACATGTCTTGAGAGGGTACTAGACTGGACTTTATTTCGCTCACAGAATACCCTAGGCATCTTAGCACTGCTATGACATATTCCAGATGCTGTAGAAGATCTTCTTTTCTTGAGCCAGAATCAGGCAGTCGTCCAAGTAAGGATAGATTTGGATTCCTTTTAGCCTGAAGTAAGCTATCACTGGAGCCAGAACCTTTGTGAATACTCTGGGCAGTAGATAAGCCAAAGGGCAATGCAGAGAACTGATAATGAGAATTTCCAGCTCGAAAACGCAGATACTTCCTGCAACTTAGTCTTATTGGCACATGAAGGTAAGCTTCCTTGAGATCTAAAGTTACCATCCAGTGATCTTTGCCCAGCAGAGGTAAAAGCTGTTGTAACGTCAACATTTTGAACTTGGGAATGCCCAGATAAGTGTTGAGGATAGATAAATCCAGAATTGGTCTCCACGTGTTCCCCTTCTTTGGTACTAGGAACAGGCGAGAATAAAATCCTAGGCCCCTTTCCGACACAGGAACTGACTGAATGGCCCCTATTTGGAGCAACAGAGAAATTTGCTTGTGAGCCTCTGTTCTTTGAAGAGGAGGAATGTCTGGCATGCCTTTGAAAGGAGGCAAGGTATGGAAATAAAACCTGTAACCGTGGTGAATAATATCCAGAACCCATCTGTCTTGGGTAATTAAATCCCAATTTTCTTTGAAAAGAGACAGCCTTCCTCCCAAAGGTGCTGCCAGGCGAGAACGTACTGGCAGCTGAAAAGGCAGGTCATTGGGTCTGCTTACGAAAGGACTGACCCCTGCCCTCACCAGAAGTCTGAGCAGGGGAACTCCCTGACCTAGGCCTAAAAGAACCCTGAGCTCTACCTCTACCACGTCTAGACCTACCCCTAGACTGGGAATCATAAGCAGGATAAGTCCATCCCTTAGTAGGCCAATTTCTACTAAACTTCGGAGGCTGCACCTGCAAAAAATCTTTAACAGTTTGCATAGACTTAGCCTTGTCCTCCATTTTCTTCAAAACTGCTTCCACAGGCGAACCAAACAACACATCAGACTGTAAAGGAGCATCCAAAATCCGTGTCTTAACATGCTCAGCTAAATTCTGATCTCTCAGCCAGGCGTGCCTACGAAGAACAGAACCAGTGGCAGCCACCCTGGAGGAGGCCTGCACAGCATCAAAACCACACTGCAAGGAATGTTTACCCACCTGTTCAGACACATGAACTAAATCCTGCAACTCTTTACACTCAATACCTTCAGCCAGAGCATCCACCTTAGATTTCAACTGTGACAGAAGATAATTCTGATATTTTAACATGTGAAACTGACAATTCAACGCCCTCATGGCTAAAGTGGAAGAAGTATACACTTTCTTTCCCCATCTATCCAAAGCCCTTGCCTCTTTATCAGGAGGGACAGGATTTTTAACAACTGAGGCCTTCACACCTTTAGGCCCCGAGAGACAGTTTCTGGGTCTGCCCTAGGACTCTTAAAAGATACTTATGAGCTTCAGGCACCCTATAATACCTATCCGGTTTAACTGGGGCAGGAGGCAAAGAATCAGGATTCAGGGAAGCCTCTGCAAACACATCTTCCACCACATTCAAAACAGGAGGTATAGCTAAAGGCCTATGCTGGGGTAAAACAAGAATTCCCTAAGCCTTTTCCTGGAATCAGAGAAATCTTGACCTTCCCATTTAAAATGCTCCCTCATGGAATGCAGAGTCTCTGAAAATGAAAAATCCTCAGGAGGAGAAGCAGGAGGAGTAGAATCATCCACATCAGAATCAGAATAAGGAGGGTACTCCTGCAAGTCTTCAGCCAAGACTCAAGCCTCCGAGCATTGCTCAAAACTCTCAAACTCAGGTTCCACCCTAGGCCTCTTATCAGGAGGGGGCATAGAACCCCTAATCATAGTAATCAAATCCTCTGCCATTTTAAGCATATGTTTCTTAGGCAAAGATCCTGAAGCACTAGGAGAAACCCCACAGAAGCTAAACTTGGCCTGCCCCTCAAGGAAGCCTTGGAAACTGAAGGAGGCTCTAACCACCTTAGGAAGAGAGGGAAGAACAGCCACCTGAGAAGCCCCCTCAGCCTGGCCTACTTCCTGAGAGGATACATCCTGTAACAGTAAAGTCTCTCCCTGAGACTCCAAAGAGACACCTGGCAAAACCTCCGCTCCACTGAGCCTTCCAAAGAACCGGCGTCTGGGACTGTCGGTTCCTCCACCCTAGGCTTTGCTGCTTTATCTTTCGTTTTTGAAGCCGGGCCGGAGCATCCGACGGCATTTTATAATTACAACGCTTCCCAAACACTAACCTGGCACAGTCTAACCTTCTCTTAATAGTGCGTTTGTTAAATCTAGCACAAGAGCGGCATCCAACAACGCCGTGCTCAGGCCCTAAACAAGGTATACACAAAGTATGGTAATCCCTATGAGGTATCTGTTTCCCACAAGAAATACAGTTATTCACTTTTTCTGACATCCGGTTAAATACTGAGGCAAGAAAAACCAAAATATTCCCAACGGGTACTTAGCCAACTTTGATTCGGTCTGAAACTCTGACTTCAGAAACTTTCAGAACGCCAACCTGCACTCGCAAAATTGCTTCTGCATCGGACCATGCGGCAAAAAAGACTGAGGATATGACGTCGGTCATGCGCATTAGTACCCTGACGTACTGACGTCAGTCTAATGCGCCCTGACCGACGTCAGCCATATACTTTGGTATTCGGGCCGACTGGACAGCGGACTACCCAATAGTTAGGACTGCAGCAATGTGGAATGAAGAACATCATACAAAATTCCACAACAAGATTAGCTAACTATGCTAAGCATTCTGAAGTATTCGCAAGATTTATGCAAAATAATTAGCAATTTTTCATTTAAAGAAATACCTAAACTTACAAAATACCTATGTGAAATCATATATAATGATTATGACGTAGGAAATAGTATTTCGAAATTTTATAAGATATTGACAAATTATAAAACAACACCCAAATCCTCATATTGGAATTATATAACAAAAGTACCCTCATTACAGTTAATTGAAGAAATTAAATCAAATATTTTATTATCAATAAAACATATATCCTTTACACAATACTGGAAAGTTTTTAATTGGAGATGCTTGCCACAGAGCATTCTCAACTCCAGACAGAATTACTAAAATGAATAAGATTACTAAAATTAATTCTTCCACAAAGGGAATATGTTGGAGATGTGAGTAAATACACAATGCAGTCTGGAATCACATTTTTTTGACTGTGTTAAAATGAAGCCATTTGGAATGGTATTAACGTTTTACAAGCTTTATTTAATGAATCATGTTGCTTATCTAAAGCTCTAGTATTATTAAATGTGTACGAAGGTCCTCATTTAAATGACTCAAATATGTATCTAGTTTGGACAATATCTGCAATCTCAAAGAAGTGCATAACAAGAAGATGGAATACAAACACTACCAACTTTGGAAGACTTCTACAGCCTACTGAAGACCACAGCACTGTTGGAAATTAAAATTAAAAGAATTAAGGATTCATCCTAAGCCATTTATTAACAATCCATGGAAAAAAGTCTTATCACTGATTGACACTTTACAATAACTGAACAGATGCACTCTGATAACTGGATTGTTATACGTATAAAATAATTGTGTATATTAAGCGTGTCAGGCTAATGTAAATAGTGTACATAGTTATTTAAGATGTTGTATACAAATCCTATTAAATTTATTCAACTGTATTTGAAAAATAAAAAAATTTTGAGAATAAAAGAATTAGTGGTCTGCAGCACATTCTAAGCCATGAAACCCCATCAGCTACTATATGATTATCATCTGTATGATGAAGCTTCTGTTTCTGTTTGCAGTGACTTCATTATTAGATAAAATATCTGGAAAAAGAGTACTGTGTTTGGGAAGAGGTAACTTAACCCAGACTACTCTTGCACTTAAAGGGTTTGGTTTCACATACCTGCCCAAGTACTAGGACAGGTCTGCAGGATGTGCCTAACCCCTATTCCATAGCAGTTGGCAAAACTACACTAGAGAAACAGTGCAAAAGGTACGTGGCCCGAAAAAAATCACTAACCATAGAGTGAGGGATATTTTGTATTTTTTTTAGATGCAGAGTTAGGATCAACAAAGTCAGAAGAAGGAACACCAGCGAGAATACTAAACTGACGGTGTGCATCACAATACGCGCTTAAAGTTTCTACAAATAAGTATTTTCCCATACAACTAAACTGTGACAAACTGTGCTATTGTCACAAAAAAAAGTTTGAAATGTGCTCAGAATTCTTTTGCAACTGACAGAAAATAGAAGTTATGTCCTTACCATAACGTTCCATGTGGAGTGTTCATCTCGCCTTTGTTCTTACACATGGGTTCGGAGCCGATCCTCGGCTCCGTGTCGGCCGCTTGCAAGCTCTGCATCGAGAAGAAGCTTGAGATCACCTAATACCCACAATCCCCCTCTGCCTTTACCTCAGATCTAGTTTGTAAGCAAACCAGCCATAGAGAGCACACTCATACCAAAATTTACATAATCATAGGATCATATATATACATATATACATAGATATATATATACACAAGTGTATCATACAATACAACTATTGCAACTGCAGAAGGAGAATACTCCAGACCAGGCACCAAAGTGAACGTTCTTCCTAAGGGTGGGAAGGGTGGGATTGTAAGAACAAAGGCGAGATGAACACTCCACATGGAACGTTATGGTAAGGACATAACTTCTATATGTGAGAGTGTTCAATCTCGCCTTTGTTCTTACACATGGGTAGCGTCCCTAGCTCCATGATCCTGAGGAACTCACGGGAGAACGTTCTTGAGCACAGTGGAACCAAAGGTTGCCCTATCCCTAGAAACCCTGTCCACTTTGTAATGAGAGATAAATGTATGCGGTTTAGCCCAAGTAGCAGCCGCACAAATCGTGTCTAATGGTAAGCGAGCTGCGTGAGCTAAGGATGTAGACACTGATCTCGTAGAATGTCCTTTAGGTTTGACCGATAAGGTTTGATTGGAAGCCTCATAAACGTGTGTGATACAATCAGTTAGCCATTTGGAAAGAGTTCGTTTAGTAACTGCTACACCCTTCCTGCTGTCAGCAAAGGCTACAAACAGTTGATCAGATTTCCTGTGATCTTTTGTTCTATCCAAATAAAACCTGAGTTGTCTATGGACATCCAATTTGTGCAACATATACTCTAACTTATTAGAGTGATTTTTGAAAAAGGTGGGTAATTCAATGGACTGATTAATATTATTAGTAGAGCAAACTTTGGGGAGAAAGGATGGATTAGTGCGAAGGGATACTCTGTCAGAGTGGAAAATTAAATAAGGGTGTTTAATAGAAAGAGCCTGAAGTTCAGACACTCGCCTAGCGGATGTAATGGCCACCAGGAATAGAGTCTTCCACGATAAAAATTTCAATGGGCAAACTGAGGCTGGCTCAAAAGGGGGCAACATCAATTTAGAAAGTAAGAGGTTCAGATTCCAAGGTGATGTAGGAGTTCTAACTGGTGGTCTGATATGAAAGGATCCTTTTAAAAAAGCCTTACAAAGTCTGTGAGCCATAACAGGCGCACCACATTCTTCCACATGAAAGTTAGAAATGGCAGCCAATTGCACTCTTGAAGTGGCAGGAGAAGCTCCTTCATGGAACAATTCTGTCAAAAACTCCAAGATCTTGTTCAACGGAGCTATAACAGGGTCCAAATGATGTGAATTAGCCCAGAAGACGAAACGCTTCCATTTACTGGTGTAGGTTTTTGTAGTGGAAGCTTTATGAGAAGCCACCAATATATTCTGAACTGCCGGTGTAAGGGAATCAGACCTGGCTAGAAAGGGAAGCGGAGCAGCCAAGCTGCTAGATGGAGTGATTCGAGAGATGGGTGAGGAACTCCTGACGAGTGAGTCAGTAGATCTGGCTCTGGGTCCAGCATCCAAGGTCCCCGAATGCGGTGATGCAATAGAAAGGGGAACCAAATTTGACGAGGCCAGAATGGGGCAATGAGGATTATCGTCCTCTGAAGGTTGTTGGCTTTCTGCAGAAACTTTGCAATCAGGGAAAGGGAGGAAAAGCATACAGGAGACCCGGGGCCAATCGTGCACCAGCGTCCTGGGGACTTCCCTGGAGGGCAATAGGGCAAAGTAGCTCCTGCATTTGGCGTTCATTGGAGACGCAAACAGATCGCAGGAAGGCTGGCCCCACTTGCGAAATATCGTGTTCGCAATTGACTGTTTGAGGGACCACTCGTGAGGCAACAGTATTGCTCTGCTCAGCCTGTCGGCTATGACGTTGGATGACCCCGGGATGTGCGTTGCGATCAGAAAGCGACCCGTGGACTCCGCCCATTGCCAAATTCTCATGGCCTCTCTGCATAGTTGATAAGACCTGGTTCCCCCTTGCTTGTTTATGTACCAGACTACAGACAAGTTGTCTATCTGAACTGCAATAGTCCCTAGAGGAAGAAGGGGAGCAAAGTGTTGCAACGCTAAAAACACTGCCCTCAACTCCAGAACATTGATGTGCAGATTGTACTCCAGATTGGTCCATTCGCCTTGGACTGTCTGTCCCTGAAAGATGCCCCCCCACCCTATCAGGGAAGCGTCCGTGGTTATCGTCGCTGACGGTGTGGGTAGCACAAATGGTCTTCCGCTGGAAAGGTTGCAAGTCTGAAGCCACCAAGTTAGGTGTGATTTGCATGTGTTTGTAATCAGAATTTCGTGTGTCAGAGGTAGCTGTTGGAACGACCATTGTGCAAACAGCAGCCATTGTAGAACTCTCATGTGCAGTCTTCCCAATGGTATCGCAATGAGAGAAGCTGCCATGAGACCCAAGACCTTTAGAACCAGCTTTGCCGGGGATTTTTTGGATGACAGAAGGAGAGAAATGTTGTTTTGAAGAGCGACTATCCTTTCTGGAGGAAGCCTTAGAATTAAATGATGCGTATCTAATTCCGCTCCTATGAATAAGATATGCTGTGATGGCTGTAGTAAGATTTTTCAAATTTATGGAAATTCCGAGGTGAATACAAAGTTGTAGGGTGTAATCCCTGGCCTGTATCAGTTGACGCCGGGTGGTGGCAGACAGGAGCCAGTCGTCCACATACGGAAACACCTGGAATCCTAGGCGTCTCAGATGAGACGCTACCACTGCCATGCATTTGGTGAAAACCCTGGGGGCTGAGGTCAGACCAAAGGGCAGGGCTCGAAACTGGTAGTGACTGGCTCCCAGCCAGAAGCAAATGATCCCTGGACGCCCTGGCCATTTTGATGTGGTAGTATGCGTCCTTCAGATCTATTGAGCACATCCAGTCGTCCTTCTGTAGGAATGGAAGGATCGATTGAACGTGACCATTCAGAACTTTTCCTTCTTGACAAAGGTGTTGAGGTTGCTTAGGTCCAGAATCGGCCTCCAGTCCCCTGTCTTCTTTGGAACTAAAAAGAACCTTGAGTAAGTTCCGAATCCTATTTGGTCCGCTGGGACTGGTTGGATGACTCTTTCTAGCAGCTTTGAAATTTCTATAGCTGCTGGGTCTCGCTGATGGGGCGGTACATCTGGGAGTTTTCTTTGGAATGGGGTGGATAGGAATGGTATTTTGTAACCTCTGGTAACAACGCTTTTACCCTGTTGTCTGTAGTAATGTTTTGCCAGGCCAGAGGGTATAAAGCTAAGCGACCCCCGACTGCCACCAGAGCAGGACAGTCGGGCCTCCTCTCAGGAGTGCTGGAAAGGTTTTCCAGGGGGGATATCCCTGTCACCTTGGTTTTGCGGACCCCCTCTGCCGCCAGGGCGGCATCTTCCACCTCTGCCCCCTCCTCTGCCTCTAGAGGGGGCATCACCCTGTGTGCCTGGGAAAGATCCTTGGGGTTTTCAAAACCACATTTTCCCACCACGTTGCCCTTTGGGGTACGGTCTGGAAGGGGTGGAAAAACGGACTCCGACAGCAGACAGAGTCTTTCCCTCCTCTTCACACCGGGTAAGGGTCTCCTTTACTTTGGGGCCAAAAAGTGTGGCACCATCAAATGGGGCATTAGTAAAGGAAGACTTGAAGGCTTCCGCAAATGAACATAAGCGCATCCAGGATTGCCTGCGAAGAGCAATCGCTGAAGCTGCTGCCCTACTCGATCCTTCGGCTGCGTATGATATCAGCCTCATGGATGAGTTAACAATGGATGTAAGGGTATTTAGATGTGCTGTAACTTTCTCTGAGACCGCAGCATCTGTAGTACCCTGGAGGGTACCTCCCAGCTCTTTGACTAGATCCCTCTGTAAACGTGTAAAATGGGTCAAATAGTTCAGGGATCGCATAGAAAAAGCCGCTGAACTAAAAATGCGCTTCCCGTATCTGTCCATAGTCCTAGAATCTTTGTTAGGCGGATGGACAGATGAGGAAGATTCCGACATCTCCTTTTTCGTGGCCGCTGCCACCACCATGGCGTCCACTGGAACTCCTTTGTGAGGTAAGCCTTGTCTTGGGGTGCAGTGATGTACTTATTAGGCTTCCTAGGGACCGGTTCCACCGTGTCAGGTGTCTCCCACGCCCTTCGAGCAATCAACTCCATTAACTCATCGAAGGGCGGAGTGACCCAGGAGGAGGAAGGGCGAGCACCAAATGCCTTCAGCAAGACTGACTCATCCTCAGAAGGGGGGAGGGACTGCCAATCACCTCTCTGCTTCAGGATCTCCAAGATGTCAGAAAAGGAGACATCTTCTGAAGGTGACTTTGGGGACCCTTCTGACTCATCCAAGTCAGTATCGGATGTCAAAGATTCTTGTGGAGAATCTAAGTGTCGTCTCTTACACAGTCTTTTCCTAGGGACCTCTTTGGGGGGAGCATCCGAAGAAGCCTCCGAGGAAGAGGGGGCACCCTCCAGGGTTGGCTGAGACACCGGTGCTCGACGCTTGGATGTGGCCGTTGGTGCAGAGGAAGATAACGGTCCTTTATGGGGAGGAGAGGCTGCTTCTACTGATGTGGTTGTCTGGGTAGACAACACCTTCCTCATGAGATCGAAGGCCCCCGGGTCCTGAGTCGAGGAATCTCCCTGGTTCCGAAGAAATGGGAAGAATCCCCGAGACAGGCACAAGGCATCGACCCGAGGACGGAGCCGAATCGATCCGCCGAGGCCCCGAGAGGAAGAGTCGGAACCGAAACGTCGGTTCAACTCTCGGCCCCGGAACCAAGGATGGATCGTCGGCTCCGAGACTCCGGTACCGGATCCGACGGAGTCGAGGTGAAAGGAGCCGACCGAGAAAAGGACGGTTCTGGCACCGAGGGCTCCACAATCAGTAGATCAACCTCTTCCGGCTCCAAAGACTGGACAGGTCTCGGAGGAGGAAGGGATGGAGATAATGGAAGGCCTTCAAGTTTCGACACCAATTGGGTGGAAACCGAGATAAGTTTGGATAGGGACGAATGTTCCAATAATTTCTGCACCACACGGTCCACATCGACGTCGGAGAGCTTAGAAGAAGAACGGGTCGAAGGAACCGAAGACGGAGCCGACCTCAACAGTGTCGGGGGAGGGAGCTCCATCACCGGTTCCAAGACTCGAGGCTCGGAAACTGACAACAGTTGAACACTCGGCCCCGAAGTCTGTGGAACCGGTGATCTAACTTTAGTCGAAGAGCTCGGAGCCGATGACTTGGGCTCCGACGTCTTCGATTCCTTCGAGGACTTGGATGCCTGGTCAGAAGCATCCAGAGCCTCCTGAAAGGAAGGTTTTAACAAACCCCTATCCATTAGTTTCCTGCGCCTATCTGTCATGACCCTCCCACTGAAAGAATGACAAATAGAGCAGTCTTCTTGCAGATGGAGAGGGCCAAGACAGTAGACGAGGAACTATGATTGTCAGTTACTGACATCTTTTGCCCACATTGGCAACGCTTGAACCCGATTTGGCCTTTTCAGACATGTCACTATAAGGAGAAAAAGTCAAATCCAGTAAAATAGTCAAGTCCGTAAAATTGTCAAATCCAGTAGTGAAAGTCAATCCGGTTGTCAAATCCAATAAGGGTGGTAGACCCAAGAGAACTCTAACTAAGTTTTACAACTTAACGGTACCGAGATTCCCTTAACCTTACCACACACACACAAATTATCACTAAATAGCTTTATAATACTAAAGTACCAAGAAAAAATACAAGAATAAAATTCTAAATCTTATCTCAGGTGCTCGAGCTCGACCCAGTGATGCGAACGCTGCAGCGGCAAACTAGATCTGAGGTAAAGGCAGAGGGGGATTGTGGGTATTAGGTGATCTCGAGCTTCTTCTCGATGCAGAGCTTGCAAGCGGCCGACACGGAGCCGAGGATCGGCTCCGAACCCATGTGTAAGAACAAAGGCGAGATTGAACACTCTCACATTTAAAGAATTTTTCAGTACAAAAAGTCCAAACACAAAAGCAACCAATGTGCCACATAAGAATTAGCTCCACACACTTTACCCATATTAAACTGCAATAAAATAATGTTTAATGGCAATTTGAACTATATTTTCTTGCGAGAGAAAGTAAACTCTCCACATCACATTCAAATAACTTCATTCATTCATGGTAGAATCATGATCCACTGTTAAAAACACACAGAGTACAGTCAGTCAGATAGTAAATAATATAAAAATGCTGAAAAAAATCCAAGTTCTGCAATATTTTCCTGACGAAAGTACAGAAAGAAAGACAAAAATAAAGCAGTGTAATAACAGTAAAGACAGGCACCTAGTGTCTAACAGTGCACGCACACACACGCACACACACGCACACTGCATTAGTGACAGAAATGCTGAAAGTTTCCTCAGAAACAGTAAATACAAACATTTGCCAAAGACAGACACCAGACAGGCAGAAATTGCCACAGGAATTGCTGTAAACAGAAATACAGAGAAGTGATTGGCATAATGGTTAAGGTGTTTTTTTTTTTTTGTTTTTTGTTTTTTACAGACACAAGGTGCAGGGTTTGATTCTCACATGGGGTAATTGGCTAGGCTTAAAATTGTCCACAAGGGCAGTTAGCCTAGTACTAATCTATGAACCTAATCTATCTACAAATAATTAAAATAAATATTTAGAAAACTAAAGATAATGGTGAGTGTGGAAGACAGGTGAAGATGAGAGTACATGCAGGGTGGAGAAGAGCATCAGGAGTGATTTGTGACAGACAGGTACCAGTAAGATTGAAAGGGAAGGTCTATAAGAGGGTAGTGAAGCCAACTATTTTATATGGCATTGACAAAAAGGGAGGAGTCAGAGCTGGAGGTGGCAGAGTTAAAGATGTTAAGATTTGCAATGGGTGTGACTAGGATGGACAGAATTAGGAATCAGTATATTAGAGGGTCAGCTCAGGTTGGACGGTTTGGAGGCAAACCCAGAGAGGCGAGATCGTGTTGGCTGGGTATAGTGGGAAAAGGATGCTAAGGATCGAGCTGCCAGGTAAGAGAAAAAGAGGAAGGCCTAATATAAAGGTTTATGAATGTGGTGAGAGAGGACATGCAGTGGCTGGTGTGACAGAGCAAGATGCAGAGGACAGGAAGAAATGGAAACAGATGATCTGCTGTGGCGACCCCTAACGGAAACAGCCAAAAGAAGATGATTTAGAAAATTAAACATTAGAAAAGAAAACAAATAAATAAATCTAATAATAAAATAAGAGGAAGGGGGGTCTACAAACTGGGCTTATCTGAGTAGTAAGCCAAAGAAATCAGAACTGGATCCTGTGAAGAGTGAGAACTTTCATCGTTGGATGGCAGAAAAAGACTACACACTCACTTCCTGTGACAGGTGTAAGCTTCTGTCTTGGGATACATTCAGCCAATCAGCTGTCACAGGAAGAGAGAAGGAGGGGAGTCTGAGTTTTTGATAGCAGGCCAGTACTGGGTTGCTTGGCAGATAACCCAAAATGCTACCGAGGCAGTAGGAATGATAAACATCTTGCATTTGTAAATACATGGTCTATTAAGAATGGGCTTGAATAAAATGTGAAAAAGTGCTACATTGTCACATTTGTTAAAAAAAAGCCCCCCCCCCCCCCCAATATAAAACATAGATAACAGCTTACTTCAAATGAGAATGTTGTTAAAGGCTTTGAAACATGGGTCAACTCCCTTTCCTTTGATCATTATGTAAAAACAGCACTCAAGGTCCTTCTGCCTGGTGCAGCTCATCACCAAGGAGTATTGTCCCAATCTGGAAAGGTCATCGTGCCTTATATTCAGCACTCACTAGGCCAGTTATGGAATACATATCCCCCCCTTTGGGATGCACCTTACTAAGCATACAACTAGAAAGACCCCGGTGGATACTAACCAAGGTCATCACTGCCTTAAAAACCTTAAGTTAACAGAAAAGATTGGAAGCACTCTTCTCTTTATTCAATATCTTATTTACTTCTGAGGGGAGATCTTTGCCTTACCTTCTATTAAATTAGAGACCCTGTGGGTCCTGGATCTCTTGTATCACTACAAATTAAATAGCCCCTCTAATACCATAACCAGATAGCTAAATTTTAATCACCAAATAATTTAAACATGGTGGCAAGATAGGTTCATTACACAGTGCCTTCTCACTTCTAGAATACTCCTGTGGAAAATCAAGCAGTTTGATACATTATCTTCCATCAGACAGGAACTGGATAAATGGATGGGTATTCACAAATTCACCCTCTGGCTTGAAAGGCCCTGCACACCTTGAAAAGGGAGGTGTGTCTAAGGGTGGATATTACCAAGGAATAAATGGATGCATGACTCATTGGCCTTATATTTCCTATAATTAGCAAACACTGGATTAAGGGGAATTAAGGAGGGTGGCATCCTCACTTAAAAGGATGAGCAAATCTTTTTTCCTAGTCTGTAGACCAATGATGGGTTAACAGAATGCATCACCGGTGTCTGAAATCCAAACTCATCAAACCTACTGCCAATCATTGTGGCAACTCAAATGCTAGCCATTTTCCTAATATTCACTGCCACGATTACATTTCTTATCTTTGCACCATGATGTGGTGCATAAAGTGTTAAACTATTTTTACCTCACCTGAAAACAATTTCTGCCTCAGCTTTTCAATTTAAAAAACTTGTAAAAGTTTTTTCTGCACTCGTTCTACTTAAGATGAACAGTGAGCTTTAACCTCAGTAACATCAGCACAGGGAAAATGTGAGATGAGTCTACAGTCTTTAATGCAGGTATCACTGAGCGGGCACATAGACATCTCCACTGATGTCTAAAACAAAGCTTACAAAGCCTTTTATTAAAATAACAGCTTAAATAAATAAGGAATGACAAGGGCAAAATGCATTATGACCCTTAACTCATCAGATATGCTACGTACCCATGAAGAGTGAAATTACACTTTAAATAAAAAATATAGTCCTTCAACTGAGAGATCAGCTGGTCTTAAGCAAATAGCAATTAACTCCCACTTACTTTTTTGAACCTGTTTGGGTTCCCTGAGCAGCACATGTGTAATTTTCAACCTCATTTCTGAACTGTATTGCCACTGCAGTATCACAGTCATCCACGGTTACAACTGCTACTTTCTCTCCTGAGGGCCCATGTGGAATACCAGTTCTTCCTATATTAGGCTGCAAACGAAAATTAAAATGAAATAATGTCAGTGTTTAGTCTGCAATGCATCAAAGGAAATAGACTAGCTATTTCAATAATTAAATACATAAAGATTTCTATCACCTTAACACACGAAACCAGTGAGTAAAGCAAATCCTCTAGTTCCATCTTCATAGAAATTATTGAAGTATTTAATTCAACAGGCAATAACCAACCCCTGGTCAAGATGCTTTCTCTTCGCCTGATGCTTCTGTGTATAGCCCTCTCACACTGCCAAGTGGGCCAAACCATAAAGTGTTCTGTTTGCTGTAACTCTGACAACAATTAGTGTACTACAGGCTTCAGCCTGCAATATTTTTTTCCATTGAATAATTATGTTCTACGTTTATTCTAACTTTCCAATATCTGTCCAACTAGATAATACAGTTATACAAAAGAGAAATATCTCAATTACCACCATCAGCATTCAGTCCTTGGAAAAATTAAGGCAAGTAAACTAGTCAATCAAAAAGGTAATTGAACTCCTTCTTACGGCCCAAAGGCTTAAAGGTAACACTGCTCCAACCATAAAAAATTGTTCTACACAGCATCACACTACCAATGATAAATTGCATAATTTCTTTATGCTCTTTTATATCAGCTTGTTAACGGACAGTTCCTTGAAAAGTAATCAGTTCACTTTCTGAGGAAGCCAGTTTCTATGGATGGGGCAAAGCCTCCTTGCCTTCTGCATTCCCAAAATTAACAACTCCAATTCTTCTGGAGAAAAAGCAACACTCTGATCACAACAAACTCATTCAGATGAAGCAACCTTTTGGACAAGTACTATTATTATAGCACTTGCCCATCACAGAGCAGACATGCTTCCAGATCAATGAAGAAGGTACTGGAAAAAATATATTTACTTTACAGTGAAATGAAAAGGTGTTAACTCCAGTAAAGACATTCTAGGCCAATCGTACTAAAACTCACAAGAAAAAGTGTCAAACTGTTTAAAAGCTATAAGCATTTCACTTGTTTTAAAATAACCTGAATAAAGTACTGAGCAATTTACAATATTTAAGCATTACTTTTAAGATCAACTTTATTAAGAGTCCCCTCTGTTGTTTATAACACTGAACACCTCATTAGGCAATTCTCTTTTTATTGGAAGGAGTTTAATCTTTCCCAGCCCACTCAAGTTCATTCAGAAATGTCTGTGGAACATCCCCTAGTCCACAGAGAATCTTAAAATTATTCCATATCATTGGCTTACATGCATCCATGAGCTTTATTCTAGAATTTCACAACTATTCACAAATCAGTGTACCTCATAGGTACTTATTCCCAATAACATTTACATTTTTAGAATAAAAAGGTCTTCCATCCAGCTACCAATGCTTGTTTCATTTATAGTCCATTTTATTATAGTTATCAGGAAGAAAATGACCAGAGTTGCATTTGGTCCTTGTAAAAATATCCCCTGCATTCCATTTTGTCGTTGGACTGACTTCCAAGAATTTTATTCCCTGAACAAAATACCTTGAAACATTTTAAGTACAGTAGCCTTTCTGTAAAAATCAAAACTGGGCAATCAATGCACTAACTGACGGTGGGAGGATAAAAATATCCTAATAAATTATTGGCTTCTCTGATGCCAGTAGCAACTCTGTTGCTTGCCTCAAGTTATGAAAGTATCAGCAAAAGGAGTATTAGGCAAATCCAGTTCTGTATATGAAACCAGCGGGAGATAAACAGTCCAGAACTATTCTCTGCATAAAGGTCACACAAACCCACTTCCACCTTCTGAAAATATCCTTGCACCTTCCCAATATTTATACTACAAATTTAAGCTGTGCCAATGCTGGTAAGCTGCTAGCCAGCTTCACTGCCAAATATGTCACATGATTAGATTTAGTTAACAATGGGTAGGTCTCAACTAAGCGTGCTTGTGGGCATAATTAATTCTAACTGCAGGTATGCACCGCTTAATGTCCAGGATAGGTTTTATCCCATAGAATGTTAAGCGACAAGGACTTTCAGTGAACCCCTTATTCTTTAACATTTGCTTTGCTTAACTTAACATCCTTCTGCACAACGTCTGACCACATTTGCATTCGCTTAGTACAGTACGGATGTAAATGTGGTAGAACGTTAAGCTGCACACGTGTGCTTTCAAATTCATGCTATTTATTTTTATAGCCAGTTAGCACTCATAACTCTAATATTTCTCAAAAGAAATAATACAAGTCCTCCTCAGGGTTAGACAAGTATACTTATAGTGTCATTTGTGTAAAAGAAGACCTAAAAGACTATCATCCATTCCTTAAAAGGAGTTGACCTAATACTTTCAACAGGAGGGTTTCCATACAATCCCCAAAAAGCTGGCATCTGTGATATTTGCCCTGACTTTATCTAACAGGAGTGAACAGTCTACCTCCTATCTTTATTTTAGCTGTGGATTGTTAATAAGGAGCCTGAATCAAACTAAATTAAATGGGAAACCCCATGAGTTAAAACTTGGAATAAGTTTAGTCAACTGAAAAGTGCGACTTGCTGTAAAAGCATCCTATACAAACAAAGCTGTTTTAATTAATTAATCAAGGATAGCCCATGAAACCCATTTGATCCTGATGTATAACACTAAGGAGAAACTTAGGAAGCCTTTTGAACAATACAGTGGTAAGTAACGTAAAGTTGTGATTTAAGATGGATATTGGCTTAAAGGATCATACTTGGTAAGGATTTCTACCTTAGTTTAATATTAAAAAGATCATGCATCACTTCCACTAAGGGTGGAACAATTCTGCTAATCATAGCATTAACTCAAATAGTAAAATAGTTGATAAACTTGTCCTTCCAAAGGGATATGGTGCTATCTGAAACCCATCAGGCAAATGTTTTCCCCTCTCTTCTAATCACTAAGGATTGTTTCGGCATCAGCTGTGGTCTCTGTTATTAGGTTGCTTGCTTATCTCTCAGTTAAGGTAAACTGCACAGAAGTTAAAATAATAAGTTATGTACTCACCATAACATTCCATCTGTGTTGTCCATTTTTATTCTTCAACTGATGGGTTTCGAATCTGATTCGGCTGCTTCTACCAGCTCTTCGAATCCAAACTCTCGAGCTCCTCCCTTTACCCATAATGCCCCACCAAACTAACATGCCTCAGATGAGTTTGCTGCCTTTAAAGATAAAGGGCCAACACCTCAAATGAAATAATAAAGGACAGAATAAGAAAGAGCTGGAGTTTAAACAAGTAACAGTAGTCAGGAACGGCCTTAGGTCAACTGGTGCCCTAGGTGAAAGGGCTCTATGACACCCCCTCCCACACCACCTGATGCTCCATCCTGGTCTATCTACATCAAATAAATACTGGAAAAGTGCCTCTGCTAGAGAGACGCCCTAGGAGGCCGCCTAGTTGGCCTATGCCTAAGGCCGGCTATGACAGCAGTTCCCAAATGAATTACTCTTAGGCCCTTTCAGGAGCAAAAGGAAGGGGGCAGGTTCATAGGTGCTTACTAGGCTAATGATGGCAAGGGCCTTCTTAAGCCTACCTATGCATCCCAAATATCTGACAAGTTCTGGTACTCTTGACAAGTGTAAGCAGGGTCTTGGGAAATTAAACATTTACAAGCAGGGGCTGGGAGATGAACCATTTACAGGTTGCCTGTGTCCATTAGAGACATAGGTGCCAAACCAGGGATGAACTTCCTGTTCCCCATCCAACTGTCCAAGTTACACTTGAATTGGGTTAGGGAGAAACTCTACTTCACACGGATGGGGAGACTGTTCCAGAGACTGGGTAATCGCTGGGATACATACACATCTCTCCAGCAGGTCCTACTTATATCACAGGCAAGGTTTAAATCTTTAAAATGGGTAATTCTGGTACTGTTTGTTTTGTGGAGATGCAGGAGGTCCATCAACGTGGAGTCTGACAATACCCTGTATGACAGGCATAGATCTCCATCAACAGCCTATAAGAAACAGAATGCAGGAACAGTACCTTGAGGCAATCTGCATAGGGCATTTTACTTTTAGTGAGGAACTTCTGTGGATGTTCCAGTTACTGGATATGCCTGGTTAGGTACACACCAAAGGAGCACTCAATGATAGGTCTGATGAATGCCAAATATAGTGGAACAATGACTTCCTTGGGCCTAGATGCCATACCTCTGTTTAGAAGTTGCACAACACAGAATGATTTCCTCACTACTGTACACACGTGATGGTCAAAGGTAAGATTACTGTCTGTGTGTGTCCCTAAGTCCTTGACTACTGGGTTAACGCTAAGGGTTGTGTTCGCTATATGACAGATATCAGGGGTGGATGACTTCCAGAAGGATACTATAATGCATTTCTTGGCATTTACTTTTAGTCCATGGCTCTGACACCAGTTATCTGTGTCAACCCTTCCTGGAGAACATTTGTGTCAGTATGGAATTCAATGACCGCTCCTAATTTGCAACCATCTGCAATCATCTGGGTGGGAAGTTGAGGACGAATGAAAATGGACAACAAAGACAGAGCATTATGGTGAGTGCAAAACCTTTTAATCAGATGTTGTCATTTTCATTCATTACTCAACTGATGGGGCAGTCTCTCCAGCTATTTGAACCCAGGGTGGTCCTCATGGAAGGACAAACAACTGATCAGTTTTCCTGAAATCCTTGGTTTTGTGGAGATAAAAAGGAAGCTGTCTGTGCACATCCAAAAGATGGAGCACATACTCTCCTTTGTTTTGAAAATTTGAAAAGAAAACTGGGAAGGCCAATTACTTCTATCACACTCCTTAGCTAAACTATGAAATTCTCTCTCCCCCTCCCTCCGCTGTACTCACAACCACTCTAATTTCAAATTTCTCCTCCATTCTTATCTTACCTCAAACTGGGACTGTTCCTGCTCTCTTCCCACCTAAATTACACTGTCTCTTTCAAACCTCCCTTCACCAACATTATTGTTAGAACAAACACTAAACTTGTATAAACATTTTATGACTTGTACTTTTAATTATATTATCTGTATTACTTTTGAATTTATCTTTATTTTAACATTTGTGTTCTTTAAACGGACACTCCCTGATTTTGTATTTAAATTTTAAATTGTATATTTAAGCTTTTGTATACTGTATATCCCATACTTTACTTGAGCGATATTTCGTTAACTGCTTTTGGAGCTTTTCTCCCCGGGCCTCCAGTGAAAATGGGCTCCGCTTGGCCCAGTGGACTTCCTCAGTCATCAAACTGGAAATAAATAAAGTTAATGAACTGGTTAACGTTGGGCTCAGAAGCTACCTTAGGCAAAAAGGACAGGTTGATCAACAAGAACAGCCTGTCTTTGTGGAAAACCAGGTAAGGAGAGTTGGAAGACAGAGCCTGGAGTTCAGATAATCATCTGGCTGATATGATTGTGACAAAAAAAAGTGGTTTTCCAAGACAAAAATTTTAAATCTGACCTGGCTGAAGGTTCAAATGGAGATTGGGTCAGAGTTTGAAGCACAATAATTAAATCCCAAGGAGGAGTAGGATCCTTTAGCAGACGTCTAAGCAGAAAAGCTCCTTTCAGAAAGGCTTTACATAATTTAGAAGAAGATAAGGTAGAGTTATTTTTTGCCTAAAGAAAATTTTGAAACAGCTGGCAACTGGACCTTAATAGTAAAAAAAGTTAGCCCTTTTATTGAAAATTGAAGCTAAAACATCAAGTATAGCTGGTACAGGGGCAGAAAGAGGGTCCAGATCCCTGTAAAGGGCACAGAATACAAATCTCTTCCATTTACTTTTGTAGATCTTTCTAGCTGATGCTTTTTGAGAATATAACTAAATATGGCAGATTCTGGAGGAAAGCCTGGACTGTCTGTCAAGCCGTGGAATTTGAGAAACCATGTGGTCAGTTTGAGGCCTGTTATGTCCGGATAAGTCACACCTGTTGGGTGAGACATGAGGTCTGGAGTTGGATCCAGTATTCATGGCAGATGTAGAAGGTGGTGAGGCCAGAGGAAGGGGAACTAAATCTGACAAGGCCAAAAGGGGACAGTGCTTTATGTAGCAGTTTGGAAATGAGAGGTAATGGTGGGTAAGCATAAAGATGACTGAAGGACCAATGATGGATTACAACACCCCTTGTTGACTCCCCCACTGGGGGGGATTAGGACAAAGAACTTGCTGTTGAGAGGAGACACAAATAGGTTGCAATATGGCTGGTCCCATTGACGGGAAATCCTCTCTGCCACTGTGACACTAAGAGACCTCTCAAGAGTCATCAGAACTGACCTACTTAGTCTGTCCGCAATCACGTTGGCTTTCCCCAGTATGTGCATTGCTATTACAAAGTAACCAGATTAGATCACCCATTGCCACACTCTCACTACTTCTCAACAAAGTGGATAAGAATCGGTTCCTCCTGGTTTGCTGATTTACCAGACCATGGACATATTGTCTGTTTTAACAGCAAATGTCCTAGAGCGGAGAAGGTCTTGAAAGGGCTGCAACTCTAGGAGGACTGCTCTCATTCAAGGACACTGATATGCATATTGGCCTCTTTGGAGACCAAGTACTTCGGACTGTCCTTCCCAAATAATACCCCCCCCCAGTTGGGAGGTGGCCACGGTCACCATGGCAGTTGGCATGGGAAGAACAAATGGATGGCCTTTGACAAGTTCATTTGAATGAATCCACCAAAGATGGTATCTTCTGCACTCTTGTGTGATCTTGACTGGGGCAGTTAAAGGATATTGAAGAATGGACCACTGGAATGTTAGCATCCATTGAAGAATTCACATATGAAGTCTGACTAGAGGAACAAGAGTGATAGCAGCTGCCATGGATTCCCAATGCTTGTAAAATTAGTCACTTTGGAAGTGAAGAGTGTTGTATTACTTTCCTGACCTGGGATCTGAGTGTCTGGATTCGAGCTGGATGAAGAGAAGCTATCTGATTAACTGTCCAGACAAGCAAGTATGAACTTCAAACTCTGCATAGTTGTGAGCTGATATTTGCTGCAACTGACTGTGATGACCAAACAGCGGCACAACTGGAGCAAGCAGTCCCTTGCCTGCAGGAGCAGATACCTGGTTGGGGCAGTTATGAGCCAATCGTCCAGATTTGGAAACACTCAGAATCCCAGGAGTCTCGAGTGAGTTGCTACCACTGCTATGCACTTGGGGAACACCCTGGGGGCTGTGGTGAGACCAAAGTTCTGAACTGGTAAAGACTGGTTCCCATATCTTCTGGATCACCTATTCATTTTGATGGGATAGAATGCATCTTGAAAATCTAAAGATCACGACCAATCTTCCTTTCACAGTAGAGTGGACTGAACTGTGACCATATGAAAGCTTGAATATTGCATGAACTGGTTCAGTTTGCTGAGATCCAAGATGAATCTCAATTCCCCTGTCTTCTTTGGCAGTAAAAAGAATCCTGAATAAGTCCCAGATCCTTTCTGGTCTGGGAGTACCTACTGGATGACTTTTTCTAGCAGCTTTTCTATTTTTAATGCTGCTGCTTCCCTCTGATTGGGTGGAACATCAGGGATATTCTATTCATTCTTGATGGGGGGAATTTGGTAGAATGGTTTGACACAACCTCTGGATATAATTCTATACACCCAGGAATCTTTTTTTATGGACAGCCAAGCACGTTGGTGCAGAAACAAATGCCCCCCTCCCCGACTACCTTCAGAGGGGAGCAGTCTGGTTCCTTTTCATGACAGCTGATAGTTTGAGAAGAAGTCCCAGATATACTGATTCTGTGGGCCACCTCTGCCATGGGGGTGACATCTTCCATTTGAGTCCCCTCTCCCAGCCCCTGGGAGAACTATCTCCTTAGGAGTCTTGAAAAGGACCCTAGGATTTATAGAAACTTTTAACCAAATCTCTGTAATCTTGTAAAATGTGCCAGCTAATTCAACAACTGCAAAGCAAAGACCGTTGAAGCACACACACACCTACCAAATCTGTCCAAGGCCCTGAACTCTCTGTAAGGGGGATAGACAGAAGAGCTCTGCAAATTCTTTTTGACCGCCAATGCCACAACCATGGCATCAACTGGGACCCCCTTGCTCCAGTGTATCCTGTCCTTGGGAGGGGCTAAAATTTGGTTTGGACATTTTAGAGATGGGCTCCACAGTATTGTGCTACTTCTATGCCCAGACAAAAAGGAGATCTATAAGCTTGCTGGCCAGGGTAGTCACCCAACTCGTAGCTGGGCTAGATCTGAAAGACTCCATGAAGGGGTATCAAAAACCAACCACCTTTCTGTTTTAAAAGCTCCAGAATGTCTCCAAATGAGATGTCTTCCAGTGGAGATCTGGAGGACCCTTCCCCATCATTAAAATCAGTGTTCTCATTGACAGACTCTTGAGGGGAATCTAGGTGTCTCCTTTTACACATTCTCTTCTAAGGGACCTCATCAGCTGGGTGGTTTGGAGCGGTATCTGAAGAGATGGGTTGAGTCCTGAGGGACTGACTAGAGGTTTGATCAGGCTGATTGTCCCAGTGGAATGGAGGAAGAACCGAAGGAGACAATGTTGTCTGAGATGAAGGGGTCAGGTATGTCCTCTCTCTACATAAACAGACGGTCTTCTCCACAATTTCAAAGGCAGAGCACCTGGAGAAACCAAAGTCAACAGCAAGAGAGCAGATAATTCCCACTCAGATGTGGAATCTACAATGTCAACTCTAGTCCTATTGGTTCCAGCACCGACGCTTCAGCTCCAAAACACTTGGGAGTCAGATGACACAGGGAAGTAACCGGAGTCAAAAAATAGACCGACTTTAGATCTGATAAGAGCATACTCTAGGGTCTCAGATCTGATGGTTCTGAAACAGTAGTTGGATAAGAGAAGGAAAGACCAAAGGGAAGTAGTCATAGTAGTTGGATAAGAGAAGGAAAGACCAAAGGGAAGTAGTCATAGGTCGGCTCATGGATTCGATGGGAGACAGAGCTGACAGTACCCTCAACTGGATCTCAACTATAAGGAATTTCCTCATAATCCTATCCATGTCAGCCTTGGACAAGACATCAGATCTGAAAGGAGATGTAGAGGATGGAGGTCTTGAGTGTCTATAAGGAGACTGCTCCAAGAAGGGTGAAGGAAGCCTAGATGTTACCGGACCCGCTGTGATTTTGATTTTAAATTAAACAGATCTGTGGTGGTCAGATCTGATTTTCTTGATATTTTAGCGGGAGCCTTAGATGAAGGAGCTGAAGAAGATGTGGGATCCACTGACCTCTTACAAAACTCCTTGTTTTTGGGAGCTGAGTTCGGCTATCTCCTATCAGTTTTCTTTGAGGGAGTTTTAGCTGAAGCAGCAGACAGGAGAAGGTCCTTAAAGACTAGTTTGCTCCTCCTGTCTGTTACATCCCTAGAGTTGAAGCAAGAGCAAATGGAGCAGTCTGCATCTAAATGTGTGGCTCCTAAACAAATATATGTATTCCCTGTGGGCATCTGAGTTTGGTATTTTATGCCCACAGGTGATGTATTTCTTAAAGTCGGTAGGTTTGTCAGGCATACCGGCCTAACTAAGCTATGAAGAAAAAAATAACTATAAAAGTTACTTTACTTTTTTTTTTTTTTAGAATAGAAAAGGACAGAAAAAGATAACTACCAATGACAGCAGATAAGCAATACTCTAAGGAGTACAGAAGGAGAAAAAACAAATCTTAAGACAGCAAGGTACCAGCAATGGTACTAAGGAGAATTATCGAAAAATTGGTAATCTCAGAAAAACTTGTAGTAAAACTGAAAAGGTAATCAAGGGAGGTAGGTGAGAGAAAGGAATCAATAAAAAATAAGAAGCTTTAGTGAAAGTATTTCCCTAAGAAAAACACCCAAAAACTTGAGAGCGAGAGGATCCACATCTGTAACTAAACAGCGGCAAATGAGATCGGAGGTATGTTATATTGGCAAGGGATTGTGGGTAAGGGAGGAGCGCAAGAGTTTGGATCTGAAGATCTGGTAGACGTCGCTGAGTCAGATTCAAAACCCATCAGTTGAGGAATGAATGAAAATGACATCAGATAACTTTTTATTTAGTGTAATGCCTAGCAACAACAATCTCTTATTCATACAACCACAAAGGATTCAAAAATATTCTCAGGTATAGTCAACATCCTAACCATAACACTATCCCTTTTTCTGCACATAGCCCCCTCAACCAATTGTTACTGAAGTCTCAGAGCAAGAAATTGCTGATTTTCTGCAGTAATTTCAACATGTATAAGCATAAGTACCCTCTTGGCTTAATCTGTCCTAAAATTAAGTGAATTGTTGTTCGTATATTTGGCTTCATAAATCTGCTTTTCAGCCTCAGCCACCCAATCAACCAATCTCTCCTGTACTTACAGAAGTTCTGGTCCAGCAGTTTTCATTCTAACCTTGATAGAACCTTTGAGCAGGTTAGTGAAATCCACTTTAAATGTATCCAAACCAGCAGCTTCCCATTCTGAATTAGCAGCTGACGGGGCCTTTCCAATTACCAAAAAAATCCTCTTGACTGCAAACAGGGGTACAGGCAATAGACAAGAGGGGGGCTGGAATTTATTGGAGAAAACTGGCACAGGAACCAACGTTTTGGGAGCAAATAACTAAGAGAGGGAAAAGTAATAGAATGGGAGGGCACCAAGAACTTATTTGGACTGCAGGTTAGAGATTGCCTTCCCTATCAAGGATTGATATCATAGTATAGACAAAGAGAAAGAAACAGGGGGGTCCTAAACGAAGACCAACACTGGTAGAATTTTTAGTAGAATCTAAAACAGAAGTTGCCATTAAGAAAGGAATAATTAGTACAGTATATAAAATACTGCATGCCAGCTATAAGAATCAATCAGCAGAGGTTAGAAAAGACTGGGAACAGAGACTGGACGTGCATTCACAAAGAAACAACGGGGGATATATGTATGTCTCCCAAATATGCAACAAAGTCTAGAAGTTTTAGGATCTTTGGTTGGAAGTGTTTACATAAGTATTTTTATACCCCAAGTAGACGCCAAAGAATTTTTCCTTGGGTAGACAGCAAATGTTGGAAGTGTGATGGGGAAGAAAGAAGTAACTGGGAACACATTTTCTGGGAGTATAATGAGTTGGCAGACTTTAAAGATTCCTTGCAGACTGCTTTGTTGGGGACACTGGGTGGGCAAACTGGTGTAACTAAGGAAATGATTTTTTGAGTTATGATACAGAATTGGAATTGCCTAGATATAGTAAAGCTTTGGTGAGTCTAATAATGATGACTGCCAAAAAAGCAATTCCTAGAAAATGGAAATCAAAATCTAAATCAACTTCACTAGAAGTAGCGAAGATAGCAATAGAGATAAAACACCAGGAATTGGGATATTTAGAAAAGGGTAGGTGCAAATTACACAGGAAAAAATGGGAAATGTGAGATCAGTACATGCAGAGGAGGAACGAGGTTTAAAAGAAGGCGGTATTTGAATGAGCTATGTAATGTGTGATAGGCAATGATTGGCTGTATTATAAGTGATATACAATGTTTCCAGCTACGGTTGTGTCAGCATGGTTTGTAATGTATAATCAAAAAAGAGAAAACAGAAGTGCAAAGCCACAGCCCAAAAATAAAATGACAATATATCGTTAAGACCGTTGAAAATTTAATAACTCTAACGTTCAGTAAGTTCAATAAAACAAACAACGTTTTCGTCACTATACAATAGTAACTTCTTCAGAATGGATTAAAAACAAGAGTTCAACCTTTTAAAAATCCCGCTGTAGTAGGCGTAAAGACTCCCGTCCTATCAAAATAAAGTTCACATGTAAAATCAATCAGTTGCCCTGGAAACTTATGAAACTATGGTCGCTACTAAATAGCTGATCTTATATTAAAAATATATACAATGTATTATTTATTTTACTAGTGTGTACAAGTATAAAAGAATAAAAAATAAATAACGTTAAACGTTCTATAAGTGTTTTTGGAAACCAATAGTTGACTATTTAAATTAAAATTAATATAGTCTAACCTAACACAGCCTCAATGATTGACTAAACGTTTCCATTTCAAAAAACAAGAAATGTTGCAATTTTCATTAAGGCCAGGAGAACAAAATGCATTCAGCAACAATTGCCATTCCAGCTCACGACATTCAAGAAACAATGGTGTCGGTCCACCTCTTAGGTCAGGTAGAATCTGGTCAATGGCTATGAAGAAAAAAGAATGGTCTAAATGAGTTTCTACATGTTTAGCTAATGCACTGTCGGCCTTTCTTTTCTTAATAGCGTAGTTGTGTTCATATATTCTATTTTTAAACTTTCGATCGGTTTTACCGATATAGAATACTGAACATTTCTTACATTGTGCCAGGTAAACTATACTTCTGGAGTTACAGTCAAGTCTGTGATGAATGAGGTACTGTTTGCCATTAATCACAAATGAATTTGTTGGTTTAACGCTGTTACATTCATTACATGAATTACATTGAAAACATCCTAAAGTTCTATGTTTAGATCCTGACCTCTTAGTTTCTAAAAGATTTTTTAAGTTAGCACCTTTCCTATAAATAATGGTAAAGGAATAACCTAGTCGTTCTAAAAGAGAACTGTCTCTACTTAACAGTTGATTGTCTATGTCTTACATGAGAATTTAAGATGTTTCTTGTTTAAAATAAAAAGACAACGGTCTGGCTCATTTAAAGCTAACCACAAACACAAATTTATACTAAATGTGATTGAAAAACTAAAATAAAAATAAAATACAGACCATATTGCTCATTTATGTCAATGTAAAAAAGCACACACACATGTCCTTCAAATCAACACTGCCCGCTAAAATTAACTCCTAGAAACTAAGGTTGAAATATTAAAATTAATAACTTATCACATAAATAAATAAGGCAAAATAAAACGACCACAATGAGCAGTGGTGGAGTAAGTGTAGCATAAGCCCCCCCCAATACACACACATCTTCCTGTCTGTTTAAAATTTAATTTTTTTAAATAAAACATCACTGGCTTGTGTCTATATCAAATCTGAGTAGTTTTGACAATTTTTTACAGTAAGAAATGAAACAAAATGTACTAACCAATAATAAAATTATCCGTTTTGGAACATTTCGACCATAAAAAAAACACTTAAGTCATTACTACCCACCAATGTCTATACCAGTCAATTACAGCCACTTCACTGTGTACACCACAGTTCAGGCTTTATGAAGAAAATAAGAAAAGGCTTACTCTAAAGGCAAAATCATAGTGCTGTCCCTAAACTATTGTGGTTGACAGACTCAATGGTATCGGTTTACAGTTTTGTGTTTATTGGGTAGTGGCAATAATCAACCTGTCTTCAACACATTGCTTGCTTAGGGTAGAGTGAGCTATCTGGTACTGCTGAACAAATGTGACATTCAAAGGCCAGAATTTTCTGTCGTTTGAAGAGGTCTAGGGTGGCAGACAAACTTCACTGCAATATTTTTCTGGTCTTCTTAAACTGGGGCAATATCACTCTCATGACTTTTTTAAAGGACTAAATGAGTCTATAAAATTAAAATAAGAACAAAAACATGCAAATAAAATAATGTATAAAACATAGCATGAAGTGTTTTACTTTAGTTGCTAGTGCAGGCGTTTCTACTTATGGAACTTGGAAGCACAAACACTGAGAACAGATGGGGAAAATGTATAATTTTTCATATAATATTACTTTAACATAATCTCATGTCCTTCAAAAAAAAAGTATAAAGTATAAAAGTGGGACAAATATTTTTCTTTTAAAGTGCTCCACCTACTGACTGTATTTATAAAGAGCAGTTGTGAAATTTTAACTTGCTTTGACTGCAGTCCACAACTGACTGCCACTGAATCAGATTATTTTGCTTTGTATAGCAGTCCCATCTTTCTGTGAGAAAATGCACACACACACACACACACACACACACACACACACACACACACACATATATGGTTGCCTGTCATTTTATGTAAATATTTGATTTCCTTTCTTTACATATGTTAGTACGATTTTTTTTTACAATCCTTCTATTTGAATTACCAGGGCAGGTCACTGCACTCCTGAAAATAATCATACTTCTATGGTCAGAACAGAAAACCAAAACAGCTTCCCAGAGGCTTATACCTTCTTACCCTCAATGCTGTCTGGAAACAATTCATACACATAATCTTTTTTCCACTTCCTTTCATAACATGTTTGTAAATCAGCCCACCTGACAGACAAGGATAACATTCACTTCCCTTACTAAGCAAAACACATCATAATTCACTGCATGACACAGTTCTATTCACCATGTCCTGATTATGTCTCATTAACAGGTGACAGAAGGAATTCTGGTAAGCTGCCTTTGACCTTACTGGAGAACAGTGCATTACTGTCATATTTTTTCCATTACAAATGAAGCATAGTGTTCCATATTTTAGTCCCCTAATGAGTTAGGTGAATCCTTGGGAATAAAATCTATCAACTGATAATGGCCATGAAAAGAAGAATATTGGGTGTAATGCATACAACCTGTGAAGTCTAATACGTTCACATACTAAAAACATCTTTAGTTCTTAAGTGTGCTATACTGATATTAAGCCATTGAGCGCACTCTGAATTCTTCATCATGATATGGAAAAGAAAAGCCACAGTGAAACACAAAACTGATTTTGATACTGTAATCAGTATTATTTGGTCTATCTAGTACATCTTTTTTACTTGATACCAAGCTAGAGAGCTTCTTTAACCAAAAGTTTGTGTCTTTTTGTATTAGTTGCTATTCTGACTCTACTTATACCCCTGGGGTACTTGCATGTTTCTAGCATTCCTCCTTACCTACCATCATTTTTCAGGATTACACAGCTGAAGTTTTTATAGCCTCTTCAAATGGATTCTGGTGTAGAACATGCACCATTCTACCTCAGCCTCTATGCATGTTCTTAAAATGAATTCTCCAAAGACCCACTTTACACTTCAGAACAAATACTTACCAAATGTCTTCAATGACTATATGATGTACTCCAGCATTATACCAACCTCTATTGCTCTTTTCATATTGTTTGTTTTGTCACATTTAGGTTATCTGATGAGACTGTCCCCTAGGTCACTTCCAACACTTACATCTGCTACTATCATTCCTCTAACAGTTGCTCCTTTTCTAGCTTTTGTTCCCCAGATGATTTATTCTTGACATATTAGCAGTGCACAGTGTATAAACTGCAGAATTTCACTGACCATACAATAAAGGAATATCCCCAACCTGGCTTGATATCAGCAGTTTTATTTCCACTTATGACAATAAGAAAACTGAGGTTTGGGGTGAATTTAAGTATCCTGAAACATGCTTTGAAAAAGAGGACATGAGATTAAGAAATGTACTCCTACCCTGTGAAAGAGTTGGGTCAGTGCCTAGTGGTATGCCAATTCACACACAAAAAATGTATACAAAGTTAGCTATGCTACTGGTTCTGTGGTGCAGAGGGATAAAGCTCCAAATGTTAACTCAGATTACTTAAAATCAAAAAGAACCAAGGAACTGCAGGAGCCAAGGGGGGAGGGGGGTGAGCAGTCAACTCAAGCGTACCCCTTGTTGAGGGAGAAGGTGAACTGGTTCACTGCAGTGCTGGCACCTAGTGGACAGAGAGAGGGGTCAGGGATGACAGCTTGGCAATTTCAAGCTTTGTTCGCATGTCAGTCTTCAACTGTACATGTATTAGACTGTCCATACACAGTGGGAAAATGTATCAGGCATAGATACCTGTAAGCAAGCATATTGGCTTCCAGGAGTGAGGCTACATTGGAAAAAAATCAGGCAATACTATCATGTTTGTCTGGATTATGGAATTACAACTACCAGCTCTTACTGCTATGATGGGCAATGAACTACTATGATGAAAATATAACTGCTCATTATACAGGTACGAACTGGTAATAAGCCAGTTCAGTCAAACAGCAGGGCAGAATGGTCAATATGTAATAGGTATACAAAAAAACAAATATTAGGTAAATGCCAGCTCACTGGCACCTAGAATTAAACCACAAATGCTGCCTATACAAGAGAAGGAAACAAAAATAATGCCATAAGAGTGGACGAGTAACTGACCATGGCCAACATATTGTTCCTATTTGATGACAGTACTTGGAAAGTATAAGTGCCCTGGTAGAGGGGAATGCATTCAACAAAAGGATATTTTCAGTTGGCTCAGAAAATAAAGTTGTGCACACTTACCATAAATGTAGATATTAGAGTGTCTTCACTGTTGCAGTCATCACATTTGAGTTATCCCTGCTGGGGTAGCCCTCGGCTGGGCTGAACACCAGAGACTTGGTATTTCTGCGTTGGTTGCTGTCGCTTGAAGACTGATGTCAGGTCGTCAGTGGTATAAAGGAAGGCAGCCGACACCATTACAACAGTTTTTCTTGCCCTAACCAGTCAGGAACCCCAAAGTAGGAGGCCAGGCTCTGGCGGCAGGACCCCACCAGTGGAAAAAAATACCAATATGTCCCTTGTAAGGAAAGGAGAACAACAAGGAAGGAGGGTAACAAAAGGAAAAAAAATGAGGAAGGAGGGAGGGAAACCAGGACTGCAACAGCGAAGACACTCAAACATCTACATTTATGGTACGTGTACACAACTGTACTATGTTCTTCATATTTCACTGTTGCAGTCATCACATTTAGGTAGATTCCCAAAGCTGAGAAAATGAGTGGAGGCAGTCAAGGAAGCTAGGGGCTGGCTAGCATGCCCTGCAAGACTGCAGAGGCAAAAACTGCCCTGGATTTAGAAAAGAGAGGCAGGTGGTAATGTTTGGTGAAGGTGTGAACAGATGTCCAGGTGGCAGCCTCCAGGATGTCCCTGGTGGGGACTCCTCTGACGAATGCTGCAGATGTGGAGGCTGATCTGGTGGAGTGGGTCCTGACCCTCTTGGGGGTGGCTTGCCATGCTTTTTTGTAGAAGAAATGGATGCAGTGTGCTATCCATTTGTAAATGGTTTGTTTGGAGATGGCTTTGCCCTCTGCCCCTGAAGCAAAGCTAACCAGCAGTCGATCAGATTTTCTGAAGGGTTTAGTCCTGTCCAGATAGTATCTGAGCTGTCTGTGGACATCTAGAGAGTGCAGAATCCTTTCCCCTTGTTTTGATGGTTAGGAAAGAAGGTGGGCAAATGGATGGATTGGTTGAGAGCCACACTGGATCCCACCATGGGCATGAAGGATGGATTAGTTCTGAGGGATACCCTGTCTGCATGGAAGATGATGAAGGGTTCCACTGCCATGAGTGCTTGCAGCTCAGAGACTCTTCTGGCTGAAGTGATGGCCAGGAGTAAGGCTGTCTTCCAGGAGATAATTTTTAGCTCTGCAGAAGAAGCTGGTTCGAATGGAGGCAGAGTGAGCTTTTCCAAGACAAAGTTAAGATCTCAAGCCGGTGTTGGTGCCCTTCTGGGGGGGCCTCAAGTTGTTAGCCCCTCTGAGGAACTGCTTGATCAGAGGGTGTGAAAAAAGAGGCTGCTCAGTCGGACAATGAGCAGAAATAGCAGAGGCGTGAATTTTTATAGAGGAGAAAGAGAGACCACTGTGTAGTAGGTCAGCTAAGTAATCCAGGATGAGAGGGATGGAGGGCTGTGCCATACTGGCCCCATTAGCCTGGATCCAGGTGCAGAATCTTTTCCACTTATCTGCATAAGACCTTCTGGTGCTAGGGTGGCTGGCCTCTCGGTTAACATCCAGAACCTGTTTACTGAGGAGGGCAGATTGGTCAGGGGTCAGGTTATAAGCCAAGCTGCCAAACTGAGTGTCTGCAATTGGGGGTGCATGAATTCTCCTTCCCTCTGGGTTAGGAGGTTGGTAATCTGAGGAAGATTGCATGGGGGCAGTGGGGACAGGCAAGGGGTACCAGTGCAGTCTGGGCCAGTCTGGAGCTATGAGAATGGTCCTTGGTTTTTCCTCCCTTATTTTGATCAGTACCTTGGGAATGAGAGGTAGGGGAGGAAAGGCATAGACAGAGAGGTTTACCCAGTGGAAGGGACAGGGCATCTAGTTTCCATGCCATGCAGTGATGCTCCCTGGTGCAGAATTTGGTGAGCTGATGGTTGGTGGGAGGCAAAGAGGTTGACCTCCGGGGTTCCCCATTTCTGAGTTATTAGTAAGAAGGTGTTTCTGTTGAGCTGCCACTCGTGGGGGTCCAACAGTTTTCTGCTTAATTGGTCTGCCAGGGAGTTGAGAGAGCCTGGCAGGTATTGTCCTAACAGGTGTAGATGCACTGAAGAGGCTGTAAACCAAAGGGTCATGGCCAGCCTGCACAGGGGGTAGGAGTGAGTCCCTCCCTGCTTGTTGATGTACCACATCACTGTGGTGTTGTCCGTTTTGATCAGGAGAACCCCTGTAGAGAGAAGGAGTTTGAAAGCTATCAAGGCCTGCTGCACAGCCATCATCTCTTTTAGACTGATGTGCAGGGGGAGTTGCTAGGGGTTCCATTGGCCCTGTATGCACCTGCCGTCCAGGTGTGCACCCCAAACATAGTCTGATGCATCTATGGTGAGGGTCTGGGCGGCGGAGTGTGGGGAGAAGGGCAGTCCCTTGTTGTGGGAGCAGACTGTTGCCCACCAAAAAAATTCCTCCCTCAGGCAAGGAATAATAGGTAAAAGAGTTTCCAGACCTTGAGAATGTTGACACCAAAGGCTCTTTAGGTACCACTGCAGTTTCCTCATATGCAGTCTGGCATATGGAATAAGGAGTATGCAAGATGCCATGAACCCCAGGGTTTGCAGGATTTACCTTGCAGAAAGCTGGGGCCTGGTGGCCAGTTGAGAGAAGTAATCTGATAGGAAACTTTGTTTCTCTGGTGTTAGGCATGCCATCTGGGATGCTGTGTCCAGACTTGCTTCCAGGAAGACAATCCTTTTGGTGGGTACCTGTTTGGATTTCTTTTCATTGATTGTGTACCCTAACGAGGTTAGTAGGTTCTTTACAAAGGCCAGGTCTTTGAGCAGCTTTTCCTGGCTGTCTGCCTGAATAAGCCAGTCTAAGCAGGGGTAAATTTGAATATTTCTTTGTCTGCAAAAAAGCAATGGCCGGAGCCAGGCATTTTGTGAAAACTCTGGGAGCAGAGAACTGAAAGTGTTGAGATCCTGCCATGAAGTGAAGATATTTTCTTCCGGACTCCCTGATGGGAATGTGGAGGTAGGCATCTTTTAGGTCCAGGGTGACTAGCCAAGCATCACTGGACAGCATAGGTAGCAGCTGCTGGAGGGTGAGCATTTTGAATTTTGGGATCAGCAGGAAGGTGTTTGGAATGGATAGATCGAGAATGGGGCGCCAGGTGTCCTCTTTTTTGGGTACCACAAAAAAGTCTGGAGTAGAAGCCTTGGCCTATCTGCTCTGAAGGAATGCGTTTTACTGCTCCCAAGGACAGCAGAGTATGGATTTGCTTTTGAGCCTCTGCCCACTGATCTGGTGGTAGATCTGAGAACCCTTTTGGGGTTGGAAGGGTGTGGAAGGAGAATTTGTACCCTGAGAAACAATGTTCAGAACCCATTGGTCCTTAGTAATGGTGGCCCAGGTGCTTGACTGAAAGGAGAGTTTTCCTCCTAGGGGTATGTGATGGACAGCAGAGGCGAGGTAGGGAGGGGGCGAGTCATTATGAGTTTTTACCATAAGGGGTTGGCTTAGAAAGTAAAGTTGTGTACACTTACCATAAATGTAGATGTTGGAGTGCATTCACTGTTGCAGTCATCACATTTGGGTTATCTGCTTGCAGTAGCCCTCAGTCGGCCTGATTATCAAAGTCTTGGGTCTTGCGCCAGTTGCTGTCTCATCTTCCGTGATGTCAGGTAGTCAGGGGTATAAAGCATGCAGCCGACGCCATTACATCAGTTTTTCTTGCCCCAGATGTCAGGTGCCCCCCTTATGGGAAGCAATTAAAAAAAAAATATATATATATATATATATATATATATATATATAGATATGTACATACAAGGTTATACCTCCAACAAAAAAGCAAATACACCAAAAAGCTTTTAAGCATAGTAAAGGAGAGTAGAGGTATAGCCTAAAGAAGTCAGGGTGCTGGAGGGAGGGTAACCAGGCCTGCAACAGTGAATACACTTAAAAATCTACATTTATGGTAAGTGTACACAACTGTACTATGTTCTTCATGTTTCACTGTTGCAGTCATCACATTTGGGTAGATTCCCAAAGCTAAGGATGGGAGGAGGAATTTAGATAGCATTAGGACCAGCTATAAGGCCCTGCAAGACTGCAAGTAGCAAAGCCAGCTCTGGATTTAGAGAACACTGGTAAATGGTAATGCTTGGTGAAAGTATGTACAGAAAGTACAGTTTTGTACCTACCATAAATGTAGATGTCCGATAGGAATGCATCTGCAGTCCTTACAAATGGGTTGTCCTGTCGTCAGGCAGCCCTTCGGTCGGCCAGATTCCAAAGTCTGGGTCTGGCCTCGGCTGGTGTCGCACTTCACCCGACGTCATAGCTGCAGTTCTTCGGGTATAAAGGCATCAGCCAACGCCATTTTCCTCAGTGTTTCTTGCCCCAGATGCCAGGTGCCCTCTTGGATGGCTAAATTTGGATAAATGCCAATGTTTCCAAATAGTAGAAAGCAAACACATAAAATAAGCATGTATGTACATATATACAAACAAATACACCATAATAGATCCCCCCCAAGCTAGCTGAAAGACGACAAATACCCTAGGAGTACCACAGAGGGGAAGGTGGGTAACCCTGACTGCAGATGCATTCCTATCGGACATCTACATTTATGGTAGGTACAAAACTGTACTATGTCCTTCAAGGATGCATCTGCAGTCCTTACAAATGGGTAGAATACCATAGCCAAACTAGGGAGGAGGAAAAGAGAGATTATGGTGTAGTTAGGATCCCTTGCAAAACAGCAGTGGCAAAACCTGCTCGGGATCTAGAGTATAGAGGTAAATTATAATGCTTGGCAAATGTATGCACGGAGGTCCAAGTAGCAGCCTCTATAATGTCCTTGGTAGCCACCCCTCGTAAGAAGGTTGTAGTAGTGGCTGTAGCCCTTGTGGAGTGAGGCCTGATGTTCTCTGGAGTTTTCTTTCCATGGAAGGAGTAACAAAATCTAATGCAATTTCCTATCCACTTGGAGATTGTCTGTTTTGAAATTGCTTTTCCTTCCCTTCCTGTTGCATATGCTACCAGGAGCTGGTCAGTTTTTCTATTGCACTTGGTCCTGTCCAGGTAGTAGCGCAATTGTCTATGCACATCCAAGGTATGCAACAGTCTTTCTCCCCTGTTCTGTGGGTTGGGGAAGAATGTAGGTAGGTGGATAGCCTGGTTTAAAGACACTCTGGATACCACCTTAGGCATAAATGTAGGATTTGTTCTCAGGGACACTCTATCTTGATGGAAGATCAGGAAAGGTTGCACTGCCATTAATGCCTGTAGTTCAGAAACCCTTCTTGCTGAGGTGATTGCCAGCAGGAAAGCAGTCTTCCAGGATAAATATTGTAATTCTGCCGTTGCTGCTGGTTCGAGAGGAGGAAGTGTCAATTTTTCTAGCACAAAGTTCAAGTCCCATGCTGGCAATGGTGGTTTCCTAGGAGGTTTTACATTTTTAATTCCTCTCAGAAACTGCCTGAGCAGAGGGTGTGAGAAGACAGGAGGATCCAAGCTGTATTCTGCTGAAATAGCTGATGCATGTATCTTGATGGAAGAATAGGACAGGCCTGTATGGAAGAGCTCTGCCAAGTACTCCAGGATGTTGGCTATGTTTACCAGTGACACATCTATTCCCTTTGCAGTACTCCAAATGAGATATCTTTTCCATTTTGCAGCATAATTCCTTCTTGTTGAAGGTCTGCGAGCCTCAAGGATAATGTCTTTAACCCTTTGGGATAAATTTGGGTTAATTGCTCTTATGTAATGTTCCAGGCAGTCAGCTGCAGAGTTTTCAGGTTTGGATACAGGGTGTTGTAGCTGTTCTGTGTTAACAGCAGTGGGATCAGGGGTAGTGTCCATATTTGTTCCCGAGACATGCTCCTCAGTAATGGGTACCAATGTTGTCTCGGCCAGTCTGGAGCTATCAGAATGATCCTTGGACGTTCCTCTTTGATCTTCAATAGCACCTTGTGCATCAAAGGAAGTGGTGGGAATGCATATGCTGTCAGGTTTTTCCAACTGAAAGATAGGGAGTCCACCTTCCAAGCAAGTGGGTGGTACGTCCTTGTGCAGAATTTCTTTAGCTGGTGATTGAGTGTGGATGCAAATAAGTCTATTTGTGGTAGTCCCCATTTTCTTGTGATGGCTTTGAAGATGTCCGGGTGCAGCATCCATTTGTGGGCATCCGTGGAAGTTCTGCTTAACATGTCTGCTAGAATGTTTTCTTTTCCTGGTACAAAAATTGCTTTTAACTGAATGTTGTAGCTCAGAGCCACATTCCATAGGTCCAGTGCCATCCGGCACAGAGGGTATGAATGTGTGCCTCCCTGCTTGTTGATGTACCACATAACTGTGGTGTTGTCTGTTCTTATCATTAGCTGTCCTTCTTGGAGAAAAGGTCTGAATGCCTGTATTGCCAATTTTACTGCCAGCATTTCCTTTAGATTTATGTGCAGGTGCAGCTGATCTTGAGTCCATAAGCCTTGTATGCACTTGTCCAGCATGTGGGCCCCCCAACCGAGGTCTGAGGCGTCCGTTGTGATGGTTTGGCTTGGTTGAATGCTGTTGAAGGGCAATCCTGTGTTTGATTGACAGGCCTGAGCCCACCATAGGAACTCTTGCTTCAGGCATGGTATTAATGGAATTTTGGTTTCTAGGCTGTGTTTGTGTTGAGACCATAAATTCCTTAGGTACCACTGCAACTTTCTCATATGCAGTCTGGCATGAGGGACCAGAATTATGCAGGATGCCATGAAGCCCAGGGCTTGCAGTACTTTTCTTGCTGTTAGACGGTTCTGCTTTGTTAATGCCAAGAAGTAGAGAGGAAGTTGCTCTTGCTTTTCTACAGTTAGAAATGCCATCTGCTTTGATGTGTCCAGCTCTGCACCCAAAAAGGTTATTCTTTGGGATGGAATCAGCCTTGACTTTTTTATATTGACTGTGTATCCCAGGGCTTGCAGCAAGTAAATGACTCTTTGTAAGTCTTCTGTTAGCTTGTTTTTGTTGTCCGCTTGTATCAGGCAGTCGTCCAGGTAAGGATAAATTTGGATTCCCTGAAGTCTGCAATGAGCGATTACTGATGCCAGGCATTTCGTGAACACTCTGGGCGCAGTAGATAAGCCAAAGGGCAATGCTGAGAATTGATAATGCTCTGATCCTGCAAGAAATCTGAGGTATCTTCTGCAATTTGGTCGTATGGGGATGTGCAGGTATGCCTCCTTGAGATCTAGAGTTACCAGCCAAGACTCCTTGCCCAGCATGGGAAGAAGCTGCTGTAGAGTCAGCATTTTGAATTTTGGTACAATGAGGAATGTGTTTAAAGCGGACAGGTCGAGAATAGGCCTCCATTTTTTCTCTTTTCTTGGTACCAGGAAGAGTCTGGAGTAAAATCCCTTTCCTTGCTCCACAGATGGTACCTTTTCCACAGCTCTCATTTTTGCTAATTGAGCTATTTGTTTTAGAGCTTCTGCCTTTTGATTTGGTGGTAGGTTTGGCATTCCTCTTTTTCCTGGTAAAGTATGGAAATGAAACCTGTAACCTTGGTCTATAGTTTGCAAAATCCACTTGTCCTTTGTGATGTAATGCCAGTTTTTTGAAAATAAAGTTAGCTTTCCGCCTAAGGGTGCTGCTAGTTGTTCCCTGGTAGGTGGTGTCAGTGCCAAGTCACTGTGATTGTCCTGTTGCAGTGGTGGTGGCTGCGTCTGCGCCTCGCTGGTTGTTGCCCTGCCACTGGCGTCCCCTGTAGGCACCCCTGGATTGATTTCTGCCTCTTGAATGCCTATTCCTGCCTCTCTGAGCTTTTGAGGAGTCTGGAAAGGACCAATTTTTGGAGGGCCAGTTCCTGCTAAACCTTGGAGGTTGCACCTGTAAGAAATCTTTCACTGTTTGTACAGATTTTGCCTTCTCTTCCATTTTCTTCAGTACCTGCTGAGCTGGAGAACCAAATAAATTGACCTTGTCCATGGGAGCATCCAATAGTTTTGATTTGACATGGTCCGGCAAGGCCTGTTCTTTCAACCATGCATGCCTTCTGATAACTGTGCCAGTCATGGCTGATCTAAAGGAAGCCTCCAGTGCATCATAGCCGCATTTTAAAGAATGGTTACTAACTTGCTGAATGTTATGCACCATTTCCAAAACATATTTCTTATCTAAAGAATCATCAGAGGACAGTTTCTTAGTTAACTGATCAAGCATGAACTCCTGGTATTGGATCATATGAAACTGACAGTTCAAGGCCCTAGCTGACAGAGTAGCAGAGGTGTATACTTTTTTACCCCATCTCTCTAAGGACCTGGATTCCCTTTCAGAGGGGAGGGGATTTTTAACAGAGGTAGATGCTACTGCCTTAGGCCCCTGGGAGATAGTCTCGGGATCTGCAAAAGGAGCCTTGTATAAATGGTGATGTGTGTCTGGGACCCTGTAGAACCTATCGGGCTTAGCAGGGGCTGGAGGTAAAGAATCAGGAGCAGTATAAGCATCATTAAATGCATCATCTACAACAGAAAGAACTGGAGGTATAGCTAAAGGCCTATGTTGTGGTAAATGCAAGAAGGTCCTAAGCCTTTTTCTGGAGTCTGAAAAATCTTGGCCCTGCCACTGAAATTGTTCCCTCATGGCATGTAAGGTTTCCCCAAAGGAAAATTCCTCAGGTGGAGAGGCAGAAGGAATCGACTCTTCAGCATCAGAGTCTTCGTAAGGAGAATAAGGAGCCTCTGGAGGGTCTGTATTGTCTGAATCATCAGAGGAATCATCCGTGGACACTGGCTCAGGGGGCTCTGCTCTAGGCCTCTTCTCTGGGGGTGGCTGAGAGGCCCTGTCTGGATGAGGTTGGGATCCCCTTATTAAAGAGATGAGATCCTCTGCCAGAGAAAGCATTTGGGAACTGGAGCTGGGCCTGTGAGAGGGGGGCTTAACAGGCACAGACTTAGTAGATTTGGCTGCTTTAGCCCTGGCAAAGGCCTTAATGGACATGGCTGCAGGAGGCCTAGCAGCTCCACGTGCAGGAGTTGAAACATCCAAGGGAATAGTGTCCGATAATTCCTGTGTAACCACAACAGCAGGTTGTATATCAGAAGCCGATTCTACCAGGTTAGATGAGGCCTCGGTAGAAGGCATGGTTTCGGCTGACACAAGGACCGCTTGCTCGGTTTCGGCCGAAACCGAGACACTCGCGGTTTGCTTAACTGCGGTTTCGGCCGAAACCGCGGACCGCGAGTGTCGGTCCTTTTCTTTGCATTTTTTGGCAATTTGTGTAGTCGGAGGATCCGACGGCATAATATACGCAAAATCAGAACCGAAAAACTGCTCAGCAAACTCTGACCGACGTCTAAGCGTCCGTCGGTTAAAAGAAGCACAGGCTAGACAAGCTGCTACGTCGTGGTCTGGGCCTAAACAAGGTAAGCAGTAAGAGTGGAAATCTTTATGAGGTATTTGTTTCCCACAAGTTAAGCAGTTATTCACTTTTTCTGACATCGGCTGAGGCAAGAAAGAGTCTCCAATGGGGTACTTAGCTATTTAGAAGTCTTCGAAGTAGTATTCGGTAGTAGTAATCTCTGGATCTGACCGACCGGCACTTGCGAACAGCTTCTGCTTCGGGCGCCACGCGGCAAGAAAGACTGGGGAAAATGGCGTCGGCTGATGCCTTTATACCCGAAGAACTGCAGCTATGACGTCGGGTGAAGTGCGACACCAGCCGAGGCCAGACCCAGACTTTGGAATCCGGCCGACCGAAGGGCTGCCTGACGACAGGACAACCCATTTGTAAGGACTGCAGATGCATCCTTGAAGGACATCTCCAGGTAGCAGCTTCTAGGATGTCGCTGGTATGGACACCTCTGAGAAAGGCTGTAGAGGTAGATGCAGCCCTGGTTCAATGGGGTCTAATACCCTGTGGGATAGGTTTTCCAAGGTGCTTATAACAGAAATGAATGCAATGGCCTATCCATTTAGAAATGGTTTGCTTTGAAATAGCCTTCCCCTCTGCCCCTGCAGCAAATGCCACCAGCAGTTCAGATTTCCTTTGAGGTTTAGTCCTGTCCAAGTAAAATCTAAGTTGTCTGTGCACATCTATGGAGTGCAGTATCCGTTCCCCTTTGTACTGTGGATTAGAAAAAAAAGGTTGGCAAATGAATGGACTGATTAAGAGCCACACTGGATACCACCTTGGGCATGAAGGAGGGATTGGTCCTGAGGGACACCCTGTCCGCATTAAAGATGATGAAAGGCTCCACTGCCATAAGGACCTGTAATTCAGATACCCTTCTTAGTGAAGTGATTGCTAAAAAGAAGGCCGTTTTCCAAGAAAGGAATTTTAACTCTGCACTTGCAGCTGGCTCAAAAGGAGGAAGAGTGAGTTTTTCCAAAACAAACTTAAGGTCCCAGGCTGGAGTTGGGGCTCTCCTGGGTGGTCTTAAGTTTTTGGCCCCTCTGAGGAACTGTTTGAGCAGTGGATGAGAGAAGATGGGTGGTTCGGTGTTGTAAGATGCTGAAATGGCTGAGGTGTGAATTTTGATGGGGGAAAAAGAAAGGCCCTTGTGAAGCATCTCAGTTAAGTATTGAAGAATCTGAGGTAAATTGGGCGCTGCTGTGCCCATCCCTTGAGTTTGGTTCCAGGCACAGAACCTTTTCCATTTTTCAGTATGAGATTTTCTAGTACTAGTCCTCCTTGCCTCCAAAATGACATCCAGCACTCGTTTACTGAGGGATGGTAACGGAGAGATTAGGTAATTAGCCAGGCAGCCAGGTTCAGGGTTTGAAGCTGAGGGTGCAGAATCTGGCTCGCCTGCTGTGCAGCAGGGTAGGGGTCTGAGGCAGGTGCCATGGAGCCAGCAGTGACAAACTGCGCAAGAGGGGGTACCAGTGTTGGCATGGCCAGTCTGGTGCAATCAGTATCATCCTTGGTTTGTCCTGTTTGATTTTTAGTAGTACTTTGGAGAGGAGAGGCAGAGGAGGAAAGGCATAAACCGAGAGATTTTTCCAGCTGAAGGACAGAGCATCCACTTTCCAAGCTTGTTCTGGGGGGAGGCAAACAGGTCTATATCTGGGCTCCCCCATTTGTTTATCAACATGTTGAAAGTCTTTGGCTCCAGTTTCCACTCATGTGGGTCCATGAGATTTCTGCTTAGTTCATCTGCCAGTGTATTTACTTTTCCTGGCAGGAATTGAGCCTGTAGATGTACTTGGTAGCTCAAGGTTGCGTTCCACTGAGCCATGGCTAGTCTGCAGAGGGGGTAAGAATTGGTACCCCCCCCTGCTTGTTTATGTACCACATAACAGTAGTGTTGTCCATCTTTACCATTAATTGTCCTGGAAGAATGTGGTCCTTGAAGGCTGTCAGAGCATTCTGTACAGCTAACATTTCTTTTTGATTCATATGCAGGTGCATTTGACTTGGCTTCCATTTGCCCTGAATGCACTTCCCTGCCAGGTGAGACCCCATGCATAGTCTGATGCGTTTGTTGTTAGGGTTTGGGTGGCAGGGGGTAGAGTGAATGGCAGTCCCTTGTTTTGGTGGCAGGCCTTTGCCCACCAAAGGAACTCTAACCATAGGCAAGGTATGACAGGAATCATTGCTTCTAGATCCTGAGAATGTTGCAACCATAGGCTTTTTAGATACCACTGTAGTTTCCTCATATGCAGTCTTGCATATGGAATTAGTAGAATGCAGGAGGCCATGAACCCCATGGCTTGCAGTATTTGCCTTGCAGATAGCTGGGTTTTTGTGGCCATTAGTCTGAAGTAAGTTGTCAAATGAATCTGTTTCTCTGGCGTGAGGAAAGCTGTCTGGGAAGTTGTGTTCAAGCTTGCTCCCAGGAATAAAATTTGTTGACTGAGCACCAGATGTGATTTCTTTTCGTTTATGGTGTACCCCAGACAAGTTAGCACCTTTTGTACAAATGCCAGATGATTCAAAAGTATTTCCTGGCTTTCTGCCTGAATTAGACAATTGTCCAGGTATGGGTATATTTGGATATTTCTTTGCCTGCAAAATGCAATGACTGGAGCTAGGCACTTTGTGAATACCCTGGACGCAGTAGATAAGCCAAAGGGCAGTGTAGAAAGTGCATGTAGCCTGCTTTGAAGCGTAGGTATCTTTTGCAAGATTCCCTGATTGGGATGTGCAGGTAAGCTTCCTTTAAATCCAGTGTTGCCAACCAGGCATCTTTGCCTAGCATAGGAATTAACTGGTGAAGAGTTAACATTTTTAATTTTAGAATCACCAAAACTGTGTTTAAGATAGAAAGGTCCAGGATATGATGCCATGAGTTGTCTTTTCTGGGTACCAGGAAAATCCTTGAGTAGAAACCTTGTCCTTTTCCCTCTTCTGGTACAGTTTGAATAGCCTTTATGCTTAAGAGAGAGAGAGAGAGTACTTGCTTTTGAGCCTCTGCCCACTGATTTGGGGGTAGATCTGGCCAACCATTTGGGGCTGGTAACATGTGGAAGTGAAATCTATATCCTTGGGAAACTATATTTAAAACCCATTTGTCCTGGGTAATGAGTTCCCAGTTTTTGCCTGCAGAGCAATCTTTACCCTAAAGGAGCAGTCAGTTGAGAAGTGCTTGGAAGATTTAAAGTTAAGTCATTGAGACAGTTTACCATAGGGGGGGAGTCTTATTACTCCCTGATTTGGAAGTGGGAGCCCTCCACTGCTTTGTCCTGTGCATACCCTGGGATTGAAGCCTGGGTGTTCTGCTGGTTCTGGGGTTGGACTGAGAAGGCCTGTAAGAGGCAGGAAAAGACCAATTCTTAGAGGGCTTTGGAGGCTGTACGTGTAGGAAATCTTTAGCAGTTTGCATAGATTTAGCTTTTTCCTCCATCTTTTTAAGAACTACTTCTGCTTTGTTGCCAAACAGATGGTACTGATTTAAGGGAGCATCCAACAATTTAGCTTTTCAACATGATCTGGCAAAGATTGCTCCTTAAGCCAAGCATGCCTTCTAAGTGCAGACCCAGTGACAGCAGCCCTGCAAGATGCCTCTAGTGAATCAAAACCACATTGCAAAGTATGCTTTCCAACCTGTTCAGCAGAATGCATTAAATTCTGTAAATCCTTATTTTTAGCACAGTCAGGAATCAACATAATTTTCTGTTTAAGCAATCCAGTAATATGCCGCTGATACTTTTAACATATGAAACTGGCAGCTTAAGGCCCTAATGACCATAGTTGCAGAAGTGTATACTTTCTTACCCCATCTATCCAGCGCCCTGGAGTCACTATCAGAGGGGGTAGGATTTCTGGCAGTAGTAGCCTTAATGCCCTTGGGTCCCTGTGAAATGGTCTCAGGATCTGCAGTAGGATTTTTAAAAAGGAACTTGTGAGAGTCAGGAACCCTGTAATATCTATCAGGTTTTCTGGGAGCAGGAGGTAAAGAGTCATGGATCAAGCTCGATTCCAAAAAGGCATCAACAACAATGTCTAGTATAGGAGGGATAGCTAAAGGCCTGTGTTGGGGCAGGAGTAAGAAATCCCTAAGTCTATTTTTAGAATCAGAGTAATCCTGGCTTTCCTAGTGAAAGTGCTCCCTAAGAGTATGCAGGGTTTCACCAAAAGAGAAATCCTCTGGAGGGGGAAGCAGAGGGAATAGAGTCCTCTGCATCAGAATCCTCATAGGTAGATAAGGGTAAATCCTGTTCATTGGAGGAAACAGAAATTTCTGAGTCCTGATCAGAAGAATCTGAAGGAAAATCAGTCCTAGGTCTCTTAGAGAGGGAAGGGTGGCTTCCTCTGATTAGAGTAATAAGGTCTTCAGCCATTCTTATGATTTGGTTTTAGGCATAGGGGCCTGACCATGCGGTCTGGGCATCGGTTTTCTAGGCATGGATCGAGTTTTAGGCCTTGAGGAAGAAGATGGCTTCTGTTTAATATGCAAGTCAGTAGGCCTGAATACACACTCAGAAGCCTGTGCCTGCACAGTGGCTCCAGACCCATCCAAGGTAGAGACATCTGCAGGTTCCACAGTCGAAGAAGCATCTTGCGGCATATCAGAATGGGTCTCAGTAGAGGCCTGCGAATCTGAAGTAGTGGGTATCAGGGCTGCAAAAGCGCCTCACTGAGTACCGACGAACTAGCGACTAGCTTAGGAGAAGCATTCTTGGCAGCTTTGGACCTATGCTGTTTGTCTCTGTCTTTATCTTTGCATTTTTTCAGAATGTCGGTAGTTGGGTGGCTTACCAAAGCTATTTCTGGATAATTGAACTGAGTACTAAAATATTTAGAAGCGTAAATAAACCGACAACGATTAGTTCGAGGTTTGAATAAGGCACAAAACTGACAGCGAGGTACGCCGTGGTCTGGGCCTAGACAAGGAATGCAGTACAAATAAAAATCTTTTTGAGGTATTTGCTTTCGGCAAGAACTTAACTTTTACTGACACTGGTTTAGAGCAAGAAAAAGGTTCCCCAATGGGGTACTTAGCTTAGGTGAAGACTTCGGTTCTGAAACTCGAAAACGAAAATTTCAGGAGTCGGCCGACCGGCACTTGCAAACTGCTTCGGGTACCCACGGCAAGAGCGACTGATGTAATGGCATCGGCTGCATGCTTTATACCCCTGACTACCTGATGTCATGGAAGATGAGACAGCATCCGACGCAGGACCCAAGACTTTGACAATCATGCCAACTGAGGGCTACTGCAAGCAGATAATCCAAATGTGCTGACAGCAACAGTGAAACACAAAGAACATCCACCAGATCTATAAACTACCAAGACATCAGATTCATTACAGCCACTCCTAGTGAAATAACTACATCCTGCAAATATCTAGGTATAAGACTGGACCAAACCCTTAACTTCCAGACTTGTATAGGGAAACAAATACATAAAAATTCTTTACTTTTCGGAACTAGGAAAATCTGTCCTTATATAACCTTGCCAGTAAGGTTTGCTGTAAGCAAACAAGCTTTTCTTGCTCAGTTTGAATATGGTATTATGGTATTTGTTGCATCTTTCAGCAACATACACCCACCCTAGACCATCTCAAATAAAATATACTGTTTAATCTAAAGCTTCTCTACCTGTGACTACCACTGTCTTAATTGGCAGCCATTTGGTTTTGAAAAAATAAGGAAAGGGTGAACCTCTTTACTCAACTTACCTCTTTTCAAACTGTTAACATTTTTAAACATAGTTCCCCTTTCAACAAAGTATCTTACAAAAGCCTAAACTGGCCAGTTTAGAAAACATTCTCAAACAGATTTCATCCTACTAGCCCCCAAAAAACTAAACTACATTACCGTAGTCCAAAAGTGACGTCTCCCGAAATTCAAATTCCGCACAGAAGATAACGTAATCCATCGGCTAAACAGATGGAGGAGACGTAAACAAGTCGCAAACACCTGCTCCGTCTGTGCGACTATATGTAAAGGGTGTTCTTAAATAAGAACACCTTTAAAAAAAAAAAAAAATTTATCTCCCGGCTAGCCAGGGGGTGCACTTGCACCTGCCTGCAGGCGCCCTTGGCTGTATGTCTTCATAGTCAGATGCATCAGATTCATCTGACTCTTGTTCAGACAAACCTTCTGGAGACGTATCTCTTTTTCTTTTTGAGGGAGTGGCCTGGCTTCCCCTAATCAGCATGATAAGATCCTCTGCCATTCTAAGCATTTGTGACTGAGGCAAAGGAGCAGGCACCAAAGAATGGCTGGAAGTCAGTTTCTTGGGGGTGGTTCGACCCCTGGGCCTAAGGAACTCGGTTGTTTTAGAAAGAATAGTAACCGTGAAAGAAGGTGTTGGTTTATGTCTGATTCGGTGATGCGAAAGACTTCCTTGGAAGCCGGTGACTGCACAGTGGCTCTGGACCCATCCAAGGTACAGATGACCGCAGGATCCTTAGACGAAGAAGAGTTCTGTGGCATACCAGACTCTGAAAGGCTCTTAGTAGAGGCGTGCAAATTAACTGAAGCGGGTATCAGAGGCTGCAAAAGCCCCTCACTGAATTCTGGAGGACGGACGACCAGCTTGGTGGTAGCGTCATAGGAAGGTTTAGTTCTGTGCGGTCTGTCTCTGTCTTTACGTTTTTTTTTTTCTGAAGGTCTGCTGTCGGATGGCTTACGGAAGCCATATCAGAATTTGAGGACTGTGAACGGAAATATCTGGCTACAATAAGGGCCCGACGATGAATAGTTCTGGTGTTAAAGCACAGAACCAACAACGAGGGACATCGTGGTCTGGGCCTAAATAAGTGACACAGTAGGAATGGAAGTCCTGGTGTGGTATTTGCTTTCCACAGGCGAGACAATTATTAACTTTTTCTGACATCGTTTACCCAGGTAGATAACTAGCCTTATATATTTAAGTACTGCTTGATATCTCATTGAAAAATTATATATGTATTGGTAAAACTTTGTATTTAATGTGTTCTCTGGATTTCCCTTATTTAGTGAGGAAATTTTTTTCATGGAATAAAATTATGAATAAACTTGTACTAGTTTTACACTGCTCTGACACCCCATGTTATCACATGGCAGGAGGAATTTACTTTTGAGTAGACAATACTGCAGCTGCATCCTTAGGCTCATCACACCTTGCTCCAGGGCATGTGTGTGCTCAACTCCAAATACTTGTAGCATATACCAGTGCACAGAACTGCTGAATTCTTAACTTATAGCCTTCGAACAGAGAAATCCCAGTTGTGGCAAAACCCTCACCTTTCCTCAGAAAAGGACAGCTAGCACCAGATGTTCATTACCGTCCCCTTCTCTCCAACACCTGAGTTGCTAATCAATCTCATGTTCATGGCAGTAGTCACATGCCCTGCTGCTGTACCAGCTGTCTAGGATGCTCATCTAATTCCTATTTATAAGTTTAATAAAGTGCTGAATCCTTGACAGCAAGTTTCACTGCAGTCAGTCAACATGCTGGCAGCTTTTTCTCTTTTTTCCACTGAATTTGTTAAAACTGTTGTACATGACACACAAAAAAAAATCAGTCTTCTGCACTTAATTCCATCTTGTCTTATTTAATTATAGGCTCTAGTAATAATGCTAATTTTACAGTTACATTACCTTTAGACGGTTCGACAGTCAAGGAGAAGTAAGCATTAGCCAGCTCTCTTTCACAGAAGACTAAAGCCTGAATGCAGGCAAATCATCTGGATTTAAGTAGGGGTCCAACCATCGAAGGAGCCAGCCAGAGATGAAAATGACAAAGTGGCTGATGCTTGCTTGCACAGGCTGCAGGTAGGGGAGGGAGGTTTGGGTCTAGTTGGCTAAGTTCCACTATTAAAGGACTCTCCTAGAATTGTACTCCATGTCTGGAGGGACTCAGAACTGCTAGCCTAACCAAAGACAGCAATCCCACTAGGCATAACAGGTGTGGGAAAATATGCACCTGTACTAGGCCTCACAGAGCAGGCACTGGACAGTGCTTGATGACCAAATGGACCAAGTATACAGAATACCAAGAGATTGCCAAGGATAATGCCACAACAAAGCTATCCTGCTTCCCTGTCTGTTTCATAGAATGTGAGGTTTCTGTTTTTGGGTTCACTCCACCCAGGAGTGTCCCAGGTCTTTGGGAGAAGAATGCCTTGGGGCATGCACATGGCTCTTAGTCACAGCACTGCTGTAGATGAAAAATAAGATTAAAAAAGGAAAGCTTTTCAAAAAGAACACTACTATTTTAATGCTACTGTACATTTTTGTTCAGAACTGAAAACAGCTGCATAGGACTAATGTATAACCAAGACGCCATACTTTTAGCCTTAAATGTCTTGAGTTTTGGAGAAACCATTTTTTTTTTACTTTATATTCTATTTTCCCCAAGTTGGCAACAGACACTACTGCTTTCCACCTCCTTGGTATGGACTACATAATTCAGAAGCTATTTATTTTCCTTATGTTAGCTCTATATACCCAAGTAAGCTCTTGGATTTGTGAATTTGAGAGCTACAAAACTTACTTTAACAACTTACTCGGAAAAAAATAATGCCTGCAATTAGACAGAAATTTGCATAAATTACGTCCTTATTTCATCTCATCTCTCTTTACCTGCGATACCACATATTACACTTGCACATTACAACAATCAGATTGTACAGGGCCTTCTCTGTTTAAAAACTGTTTACTATCAAAACATCAACAACTGGAACCTTGACTGAAGCAATAACCAAAACAGACCTCTGAAATTAGACATGCTGAAAACTAATAATCCCGCCAATACATTGAATCTTAAAACATTCTATTGTACCAGATCCAGCAGCAAGCACTAACACTGGTCTGGAAGGGGAGCAAGGTTGGACATTTGGTACTGACAGTCACTGGCATTCCAAGTGTGTGCTTGAATTTCAATATGGCTCGAAGCGAGGTTCTGATTCTTAAGCTTGTAATAGTACACCTTTTAAATAAAAAAAAAAAAAAAAAAAAATAGATTAACTAATGCTTCAGTGAAACGCACAATTATGCTGCCCTCAGATATCTATTCCTTGAAGTCATTTTTCTTGCAATCTGAACGGGATTCCTATTTAACTACTTTACAATTTCAACAATATTTCATTACTCTAAGAGGCTGAGCCAGCATGAATATTCCACTAATCTTACCAGTGCAATACTAAACATACTAAGCTGCTCCTTCCTTCGTCTTACATCTTTCACAGTTCGGGCATAACAGGAGATTACAAGTCTTGCATACCCAGTAGCTCCCACACATTCTCCTTTCCCAGTGACATGTTGGGGAGAGAGAACAAAGCATCACTTGTTTCACACTTGACCACTGTGTCTTGCAAGATGAAAGCTTCAAGAGACTAGGAGACATGGTACTGTTGCACTAATCATGTATGTAGGGGCCCAGGGGAGTCCACAGATGATTGTCACTGCATGCCCCACTCTAAAATGGCAGGGACTCTGATCAGTTTCCTGATCATATGATAATGCTTTGGAATTGCCTAGTCTAACACTTCTAGTCCAGTCACTCCATAAGTGAAAGCATGGAAAGAATCGTCATCAGGATCAGTCCTACATGGTGATGCAAGTACTCCTGTGGTGAAGGAATAAATCATAAGCAGGAGCAACTAAAGGAAACTAGGGTCAGCAATGGAACTAGAAAGCTTGGAAGTCAAAAAGTCACAAAGACATAAAGGGGAAGGAAAAAAGGAAATGAGATAGAAGTGGGGAAAAACTAACATTAAAATAATTTGGCAATGCTTTCAGTTGGTATCTCACAACCATTATCCATGCTTAAAAACTGCAAAATTAGTTGAAGAAAAAATATTCAGGAATGGATGCTCTGTACTATTCAGAGTTACAAGAATTCTGTGAATTGATCAAATATAAAATTACTGAAACTTTCTAGATAATACCACATTTATAAATAAACCTTTCCTATACTGAACACCTAAAAGTAATTATGAAAGGTAAGAAATATCCTATAAGAGACTTCAACCAAATGTGTCTTTAAAGATGCTACATCCTTCTCAAAACCATTCCCCACTAAAATGTAGGCACTCCAAATGCAAAGTGCAAACACACTAAAGAAGGAAAAAAAAAATGGATCGAATCTCCTGCAGAAGAGCACATTTGGAACGTCGCTCTTCTTCTTTAAACTTCTGATGTGGGAGGCAAGCCCCCATATCCCCAAAACTTATATAAAATAACTCTGAGATCACCATACCCCAGAGAAAAGGGAATATTCATAAAAATGGCAACCTTGGACTTGTACATGTAAGTCCTTTTTTCCAGCCATTCAGTCTCTATGTTTGGGACACACACTAGCAAGTACTGACATATCAAACGGTTACCTATAAACCAAAAAAGGCAGTAACCTCCTAGAAACAGAATACCAGTCATCAAAAACACAAGGAGGTGGCTTACAACAAAGGAAACCAAGACTTCACCAGACCCAGAAGATAAAAAATATATATTTAATAAGATAAAATATAAAACAAAGACTCATGCTAAGTGCTTTCATCGATACAAGACATCATCAGAGCAAGAGTGGCAGTAGAAAAGTCACAGTTTAAATATACGAGCTAACTAGTCACAAAATAGACACAATTAAATAATTATGTAATTATACAATTCTCAAGAACCAAGAATACTGCTATTGGAAGTAGGAAAAATGTTACATCTTAATGGAGTTCAGTTTCAAAGCACTGTTCAAAGATATATATTCATTTAAACCTGTTTTTATGGTGCCATTCAAACGAATTTGGCAGATTAGTTCACAATACTCCCATAATTTTTTTCCAACCACCCCTGCAGTCAACAGTCACCGTGTCAATTACACCAAGCTTAAACTTTATAGTAGATGTGCCAGAACAATTTCTAGTGTGTTTAAAGAGTACACTGTTTTCATTTTCCCTAGAAATGTCATGCAAGTGTTCATAAATGTTCTTCTTTAAATAATGTTCAGTCTTCCCCACACAAAAGTCAGCAAAGTCTTGGCACACGCTAATGTACACTACCCCAGAAGTGTAACAGTTAGCAAAGATGGTGGTCACTAATCTACTCCTATGGTAGATAATGGGAAATTTGTTACCATCCAACACAACTACAATAATTACAAAAGCCACACACACTTCCAAATACCAGGTCTCGTCAAACTAACCAGTAGTCTACTCAAAACTATCATTCAAATGAAGGTCTCCTTTAAAAACAAAATGCAATTCTCCAGTGCAATGCAAGGGGATGTGGTCACTGAGGGACAAGTGTCTACTACAGAAGGTGAATGGGTACCCAGTCCAAAATGACATCCAACATAAATTGTTTAAGTCATTAAGGTATTCTCTCTGTCTGAACATTGTACAAAGCGTGTCTAACACAATTTCAAAACGTTTCTCATCAGAAATCATTCTAGATATTCTTATCATTTGCCCCCCTTACTAACTGTTTAAGTTTCCTAGGGTGACAACTGCGGAAGTGGAGGTAGGAGTTCAAGAAGCTGGACTTCCGAAAAATGTTGGACTGAAAACCGTTACTACTACTACTAACAGAGACGTCAAGATAATTCATCTGCTCAGTGGAAAAAGTATAGGTGAACTTCAAAAATACAATGGTATTATTCATATATTTAAAAAACTCCAAAAATTTCTCCTTAGTGTCCACCCAAAAAATACAGGTGTCATCTAAAAATTTAAAATAGGTGTTCCAACACTGACAACAATTAAATATAGAAATAAATTTTGTTCCCTACCTCCACATTCACACAAAGTCGGGTCTTGAATGGTTCAGGGAGGCCCTTTATTGTGTGAATTTGTGGAAGGGAACAAAATTAACTTGACAGTAGACTTGATGGACATTGCTTTTAACAACAACTTTCTGTATTTTGAAGGAGAATACTTCTACCAGCTGAAGGGTGTAGCTATGGGGGCAGCTTATGCCCCCATTTTTGCTAACATGGTACTGCAAAGCTACCTATTTTGTTCTCTATTTTAAAATTACAACATTACGGAGTGAAATTAATTGATTTTATATCAGTAAGGTTTTATATTCAAATTGGAATATGAAATCTATATATGAAAATTATTTTCTTAGTTAAGAGGGGTTTTCACTATTAATATGGTCACTGATTATCTTGAATGATTTGATTGAAGTTTTATCATTTAAACTGATGGTAGGGTTTTAATTCATCAGTTCTGATGAAGTTCCATAACTGGGGAATGAAAACGTTCAACTGATGTTCTTTTAGTGGTACCTCTGATGTTCGCATTTTGACTGCACTTTCCAGGTGGTGTTTTACGTTTGTTTTTTAGTTTGTCATTTGGTTTCCTGAAGTTTCTAGATTTGTCTCCACTTGGGTTCTCTAATTTGGGTGCCCAAGGCTGAACTAAATTGGGAATGGGGTTGCTATACTCCGCTTTCCTACTGGACATATTCTCAACAAGGGTTACAAACTGCTTTGGGTAAGTTATCAATTTAGGAATCTACCATGAACAAATCAACCTTTTCCACACTGAGCACAATTAAATAATTTTAGGATACTGTAAGTAATACTATACTAGATGGTAAAATAAATAATGCAATGATTAAATAAATTTGTTTCAAAATGTGTTGACAGTGACTTGGATACTAAGTATCATATTCAGCAAGCTCTCCAAAAAGATGCACTAAACAGAACAGACTAACTTTGCTGTCTGAGACATGAATTATTTGAAGGGGATCACTCTTACATACTAGTGCTGTATTTTATTATACTCTTATTACAGGCGGGGAGTGCAAATACCAAAGTATTATCACATTTTCTGTACTTAGAGTTCTTTATTCCTACAGACTGTGTTAAGGTTCATCAGTTAGTACTGCATTCTAAAGAATTAAATTCTAATAACGCAACATCTCAATATTGTTTGATGTAATATAGTTTGTACTGTACATTTATGCACTAGTTCTGACTGTAAAAAAAAGTGGTCAGCCAAACATCAAATAGGCAACTGCAGCATCTCCTACTGTCTCTGTTCTTGTTACAGACACCATTAGCATTTATTATCCTGTTCATAGGTTCATACTAGGCTATCTGCCCTAGGGAATTTATAAGCCTAGCCAGAATGTGTTTGGCTTTCGCCACCCATTTTAAATTTATTTTGTTATGCCCTTTTTCGAGGTTAGTATACTGTGCCTCTGTCTAACAGTGACACAGAAGTGATACCCAGGGTAAACCTGCGATCTCCCATCCACTCATCAAGAGTCCTCTTGAAGAGAGTCAATGAGGGACTCTGCCTAACCTGGACTGGGATTTTATTCCAGAGTGAAGGGAGCCTCTGGGTTATGAATCTGTCCCTCCAGCATGTCCTATTTATTTCAGTGCTGAGGTTCAAGTCACTCGCGTACGTAGCTCGATGGGATTTGGATTTTTGAGGTGCAGCATGTCCATTAATTCTGGGTTGGACATGGCTTTATACGTAGGCACAGATCGCCTCTGAACAGGCGGTATGCCACTGAGTAGAGCTGGAGTTTCTTTAACCGGGCAGCATATGGCATCTGTTTGAGCCCTTTGATCCTTTTGGTGAGGTACTTTTGGGGTCTTTCCAGTGGCTGCAGGTGTCTGGTAAGGTACATCCCAAAAGGGGCATTGTACTCAATTATGGGCCTGATGAGGGATGAGTAAAGAGGCACGATGACCTCCCTGATCTAGATGTGAATCCCTTCATGATTAGGTGGGCTATATAAAATGTTTTTCTAACCACTTTGGCCACGTGGTTGTCAAATGAGAGATTGCTATCAACTTGGGTCCCCAGGTCCCTAATTACTTCTTCTGTACTTAATGGATTACCACCTATGTGGTAATTTGTGGGCACTTTGTTTTTGCCAAAGGGGATGACTATACACTTTTTGGCATTTAGCTTGAGGCCATGGCTCTGGCACCAGTTGTCTGTTTCTATGAGGCCCTTTTGGAGGATGCTTGTGTCAGCTGGAGAGTCGATTATGGCGCCCAGTTTGCAGTCATGTGCGAACTTGGTCAGCCACAGTCCTTCCGTGTTGGCCTGTACCTCCGAGAAATATATACCGAACAAGAGAGGTCCCAGGACTGAGCCTTGTGGGACACCACTTGTAACTGGTTTGGAGTCTGACATGGCTCCAGCAATTCTAACCATGTGGGTTCTGTCCTTGAGCCAGTTTGCAATCCATCTAGTGACATAGGGGTTTATATTTAAACTGGTGAGCTTATCTACAATGCCCGAGTGGGGTATTGTATCAAAGGCGTTTGTGAGGTCCAGGTAGGCTGTGTGGACCACCTTCCCCTCGTGAATGGCCTTGGTGACTGTTTCAAAGAAATCAACCAGGTTTAAGAGGCAGGATCTGCCCTTAACAAAGCCGAACTGGGTAGGATCCAGTGTCTGTAGGTCCCCAATATCTTTATTTATGAGGTCCATGATAATCCTTTCCATAGCTTTGCAGACCAAGCTAGTCAGGCTTATGGGGCGATAGTTTCCAGGATCCGTTGAGGCACCACCTTTATGGAGAGGGACCACTGTTGCTGTACGCCACTCTTTGGGCACATATCCTGTAGTAAGGCTGAGACTGAACAGTAGTTTTATGTTTGGGTTTAGCTCTTCTTGGAGTTCATGTAGGACGCAGCCCGGGACACCGTCTGGTCCCATTGATGCTGTGTTTTTTGCTTTGGAGAGTTATCCATTTAATCTGTACAGAAGCCTAACATTGTGTGCTGTATGTGAACAATATAATACAAAACAATACAACTCAAAAGTGTCTGAAGTCCAGTCCTTTTTTTTTTTTTTTTTAATTCTTTGGAACTCTATAGCTGTCATAGTATTAGAGCACTGTTTTTGCAAATAGTTTTGCTTGGTATTAACCACTACAAGTTTGCTATTAAAGAATGCTAACTGCTCAGTACTTTTTACTAGGACCGTCCTGTTTTTTTTGCCCTCACAGAATTTCTCTTCTCCTGTGTGCTGGATATTATGCCAAAACCCGCTGAGACATAGTGTTATCTACACATTCTAGTTTAGTAGCCCTATTGCTTCTGTTTTACATTTACCACAAATGTTGGTGGCTTACCTTACACATTGCCAGGCTGGCTTAGCTTACACATTGCCAGGCTGAGCAGGTTACAGCAATGTGCAGGTATATACAGTACCTGTTGTGTGACAGAGGTATTTATATTACAATGCTTCCTTACCTTTAATCTTAACATTCTTCACATGTACGCTACACAATATCTTTGTAAACAGTCCATCTCCATGAAGGGTGTAGCCAGGCATACTCTTTGTACTCTAAATAACTAATGTCTTTCGGCTTCTCCCGGTTAGGGGTCGCCACAGTGAAATTCCGGTCCGCTAATGATTGGCAGTGGATTCTTACGGTGCCAGCCCGACGCCCAACCTGAAAAGAAGGCACGCCCATTCATGCATGCACCTACCTGCATGTCTTTTAAACATTACTCAACCACGGGGAGGACATGCAGACTCCACACAGAAGTCGCTCCAGCAGAGAATCGAACCGGAGAACCTCCTGCGGTGAGGCGACAACGCTAACCGCTGCACCACCGCGGCCTATACTCTTTGTACTCTACGGAGTACATTTTTCTTCCGTGCTATGTCTACAACTGCTGAAATGAATGTCTACAACAACAGGTGCAATACTGCTAATCCGAAAAAAAAATACAATATCTTTAATAGTTTTAAGGGGAACAAATGAAAATGTTACTCAAATTTATTAAGTGCTGGGGGGTAGCATTTTGAGAGATATTTTCATTTTAAAGTGACAGGTGTCCAAGGAGGGCAGCACTAAGAGCTTGTGAGTACAAAATGGAATTTACTTGCTACAACCCCCCCCCCCCCCCCAATTCAGACATACTACAGCTACTTTCATTACTATCACTTGTAGGATAGGACATAAGCAGTGCATGACACCTTTCTACATTCATTTAATATTTATTCTGTTGTATTCTATACATTTGCTGTTTGATTCTCCCAGCTGGGATACACTGTAATGACCCTGCTGTACTTTGTTATATTCTCCCTGCAGATACCCATTTTCCATACATTTTAATGTTACATTTTTGATTGCTTATGCATACTGTTCTAGATGTTTATTTGTTCAGGTGATATATTCTCCTGGATAAGAACTTTTTATGTGGCTGTCGATAAGACATTGAAATGATTAATGCTTTGTTACCCAGACAGTATATGCATGTAGTACATGTAATTATTATCTTGGTTACTTTATATGCTATTAGAATGAGGTGACTGGGTCTATATCACATGAGTGAATCGCACAAATTGCGAACGCTCATATCATCGAACATGCTGGACCTCAAACTTCCTATTGTGTGGGGCTGTGCCCCCCCCACTAAATATATATTCCAACTCCGAGATCACACTACAGTGAGGAAAGGGCAAATATCCCATTCTTCACTGTACCGTGATCTCAGAAAAAGCACTTCGAAGTCCGGTATGTTCGATATTGTGAGCTTTCGCAATATGTGTGATTCGCTCATATGATATAGACCCGAGGTAAGTGATGCTCATTTACTATAGGGTTTATGTGCATACTGTACATTCAGTGTTTGGTCACATAAACATTGTTAAATTCTTTTTTTTTTTTGCTGTTAATTCTGCTCTCTAATTAATATTTCTCTATGTCCTTTAGCTTTTACTTCAGGATTTCAACAGCTTAATCATTTGAGGGGAAACAAAACATTATGCAATGTACAGGAAACCTTCCCAGACAACTCAAAAGTACCTGATGTCTGGTCCTTATTTTCATTAGAGTTATACAGCTGTTGTAGTTTTTAGGTACTATTCACACACAGTTTTGTTGGGTATTTTGCATCACACATTCAGTATTAAAGAACACTGTTGCGTTGCTCTTCAATACGTTTACTGGGACTATCCTATTATTCACATAACAGGTGTCTTTGTAAAATTTCCCTTCCCACATGAGCTACACATTTTGGCATTTTAACAATGGGGCAAAATTGTTTTGTGCCACCAATGCTGAAATTCAATATTGTCTACATACTGTATTTTAATTTAAATAGAAGCAATGCAGCCGCTAATCATATACCCTGTTAGTTTACCTAACTTCCTGCCTAGCTGAACATGTTACAGTAGTGCACAGGCATACACTGACTGTCTCACACTGTGAGGGCACAAGAGTTGCCCACCTCACTCTTCCCCCATCTTCAACCCTGCTAGTCACTTGTATAACTACCTGCCCACACCCATTTCTGGCACATCCCAAAACTTTTCTTTACAATACTCGTAGTCCTGAAGGCCATCAGTAATAGTAAAGCCTGCCATTAACAACTGACTGCACTTAATTCAAACACTGTTACCCTAATTTTATCTTATACAATTACATACTTTGTTATTCTTACTTTCTATTCCAGGCCATACCATTTATACAACCCACAGTATACTTCTATTTAATATACATGCACGTAGCTTTCTATCATCCACTTCTCATTTTTTTCATCACATTTCTTATTCAATGCAATCAGGTTTAATGTAGTTTATTACAATCTGTGTGTTCTCTTATTACATGGTACCTTCTGGCTACTTTTATCAGCTCAAAATAACTCCCATGCACCAATAAACGTCACCTTTCTACTTTGCCTTGACAAACATCCTGCACGTTGTGCACAGCTCTTAAGCAAACCCCACTACATTCCACTTTATATACTCACTCACATACTCTTTTCCTTTTCTGTACCACGGCAAATCTTCCCACCTGTACTTCCCCATCATAAAAAGAAAATCATTCTCCAGTCAACACATAATGCACTCCCAAAATGCCATTTTCAACTTACTCCTATATTCTATTTTACTGTTATAAGAGGCATCATCCAAAGCGAACCAGCCTCATTGGTGACATAGATGGATAAAGCCCTGATTAAAGTCCAGGTGTAATTGGTGGCTTAGGTGCTTAACACAGCACAGGGAGGAAAGATGAGCATGCATCTATGCCGGTCCAGGCAGCCTGATCCTCAACACAATCTCTGACACTGGGCAGGGACAATCATAACAGTGGGGTCAGTGGACGGGACAATACGGGCAACCAAGCTGATGACAGTAGCCCTTGCTGGCTGCATTCAATGGAGCATGACAGAGGCCATAAGCAGTCCAATGTGTTGATGCATATGCCTACATCACTACACTGGAGGAAGGGTTAGGCCCCTCATGCAAAATGATCTCACTGAAGGGATGCTGGTAAAAAAACAAACATCTCAATGTCTGACCAGCTGACAGCACCTCTGGATAGCTCTGTCCCTAGGGGATCTGAGGGAAGATTCTCCATCCTCTAGGGAATGAATGGGTTTGTGTCAGACAGGGTGCAGCTTGATGGTCAGAATGGCAATAGGGGGAAAAATGACCTAGAAAAATAAAGAAACCAATCCTTGACCACAAAAATCCTCACCCGTATTTCATCCAGCCCCACCAGACTTCCAAACCCTCCACAAACTGGACCACCCCAACTTAATTGTGCCTCTTAAAAGTGGCAGTGTAAGAAATTACAATACTTATATCAGACACCATTTTGACTAAATAAACTTTTTAAAGCTTTTAAAACATTGAGACGCCGTCCGGCAAAAACAGAAAGAAGCTCAATCCAGAAAATTCAGATAAATTCATAATATTAAGGAATCTAGCTAAAAAGCCTTTAGGAGACACAAAGCCATACACCTACTATCAGAGCAATCTTCAACTATCTACTGCCTCATGCATTTCTGAAAATTAGTCAATAAAATTACGCCACTCTACAAACAACCAGAAATAGGTCATCGGATCATTCATGACTACCTCTGAACCACTTTTTCCTTCGAACTTTCTTAAAAAATTTATTTTCCCCAAACTTCAACCATCCAAACTCGTACCTCTCCTTTGACCCTCTCCCTTTATTTATCTCACCCTTTTACTTTTCTGCAGTTGAACCAAAGGAGGTAGAATAAGTACTAGAGCAGATCCCAGCTGATACCTCCCAAGTGCAAATTGCCTCCACACGTGGTTTATTACCAAGTGCTGTAAACACCTAGTTCTCCCGATTTGCTACATTTTCAACCTCACTCTCATAATGTCATTTCCAATACATCAAAACAAGCCATCATTTCTTCTCTGGCCAAATCTCCCTAATAACCTTCTACCAGTGACTACAGACCTACATTTATTCTTCTGAATCTTGTAAAGCTTCTTTAGGAACTGGTATACAGCGAAATATCCATTTACATACAAAAATGCTCAGTGCTATTGATTCAACAGCACAGCATCTGGTCTGGCCAAAATTCAATGACTGCCTTATAAACACTCACTAATGATATTCTCTTCAACATGGATATGGAGAAATTTACTGGGGATCATTATTTGTAGATCTAACAAAAACCTTTGACCTTGTCTATCATGCACTTCCCTTCTACTCTCTCTCAGCCACTGGTATTACTTCAAAAGCCCTACGGTGGTTCAGTGACTTCATTTCATGTAGAATCTTCAAAGTCAAAACAGGTCCTCACACCTCTCTATTAGCATAATTCTTCACAGAAGTGCCCCAAGGCTCCGTAGTTTTGTTACCCCTACAATTCTTCTCTATCTTCATCATCATCAGATATCCATCTGATTTATCTTGGCTATATATCTTTTACACTAATGAAATAGCAATCTACAGCTCTAATCCTTCTTCAAACACTATAAAATTTGAATTAATAAAAGCCATCAGCATTCTTTTTAACCAATTACAAAAATAACCTACTCTTCAACTTAAAGTAAACTAAGATTATGTTGTCTGGTCTCCAGTAAAAACTTGCAACTACTCCCTCGAGCAAGCAAATTGCCATGCCAACCAAAACACCTTTGAAATTAACAAATCAAGTCAGTTTCCTAGGGATCTGGCTCAACCCACAACTAAAAAAAATTAAAGAACTTTATTAATATTGCTTTGTAATAATTAATACATTTTTCTTCTGGGCCAAAAATATTTCATAATTTCCATCAACAAAGTGCTACTGGAAAGGATGTTCCCCTGGCACAACTAGAATTTGAACAACCTCAGAAGCTTTCCAAAATAACCTCTATTGCAAGCTATGTTCTAACCAGATCTGTAGTTTCATCACTCTCTATCCCAATAGAAATCATGAATGTTCAATGTTTACAAAAGCCATATGGTTACCTTTTAAACAGAGAAAGTGCAGTTGTATAAGTAAACGTACCATAATAATAGTTATATACTCACCATAACTTGGTATCTGTGTTATCCACAGTCGCCATTCATCACGTATGGGTCTAGGATCTGACATCAGATCCGAGCTGGCACACTTAGACAACAGCTTAGCTCAAGCTTCTCCTCTCCCATAATGCTCTGCTGCCCCCTAACCCCTAAGATCGAGTTTGCCCTGGAGAAGAAGACATTTGTCACGAAAGGTATGGAGCTTATGGTGTGGATCCAGTGAATTGCCTTTTTGAGTCTGAAGAAAACATCCTGCCAATCCCTCCAGAAAGGGACTGGAGGGAGGGACCATGATGAATGGTGTCTACGGATAACACAGATACCAAGTTATGGAGAATACATAACTATTAATCTTATGTTATCCTAAACACCATTCATCACATATGGATCAGTCTCTCCAGCTACCCAAAATTCCTGGGTGGCCTCAAGGAAGGACATGCCAAAGAACAGTGGAGCCAAAGGAAGCCCTTCCTCTAGTTCATAGGTAGGTACTAGGCTATCGTCCCAAGGGCCTAAGTAAGCCTAGCCAACAAGGTTCCCTGGCTTACGCAACCCAAGAAACTTATTTTCCTGTGCCCCTGTCGAGCAGAGCCACAAGTGATCCTCAGGGTGTATTTCCTATTTCCCATCCACTTATCAAGATTTTTCTTGAAGAGTGCTAATGAGGAACTTTGCTTGACATAGATGGGTAGCTTGTTCCAGAGTATGAGAAGTCTCTGGGACAGGAATCTATCCCTCCAGCATGTCCTGTTTATTGTGGTGACAAGGTTTAGGTCCCTACAGTGTGTAGCTCGGAGGGATTGGGATTTCTTTAGGTGTAGCATGTAAAAAACAGCTCTGGGTTTAACATAGCTTTATATGTTAGGCAGAGATCACCTTGGAGTAGGCGATATGCTACGGAGTAAAGCTGAAGTTTTTTGAGATGGTCAGTTCAGGGTATTTGTTTGAGGCCAGTAATCCTCTTTGTGAGGTACTTCTGTGGGCTTTCCAGCTGCTGCAGATGTCTTGTGAGGTACATTCCAAAATGGGCATTGTACTCTATAATGGGTCTAATGAGTGTCGAGTAGAGGGGAACAATGACCTCTTTTTTCCTAGACGAGATCCCTTTTGTGATGAGGTGTGCCACATAGAAGGATTTCCTGACTATTGTGGCAATGTGATTATCAAAGGAGAGACTACTGTCCACCTGGGTCCCAAGGTCTCTCATCACACATTTGGCATTAAGCATTAAGTAGACTGCCGCCTATGTAGTAGTTCATAAGTTTTTACCAAAGGGGATGACAATGCACTTTTTGGCATTGAGCTTGAGGCCATGGCTCTGACACCAGGCATCTGTCTCAGTGAGGCCCTTCTGTAAGATGTCCATATCATTTGGGGACTCAACTATGGCTCCTAGTTTGCAGTCATCTGCAAACTTCATTAGTCAAAGGCCTTCTGTGTTAGCCTGTACTTCATAGAAGTAGATACCAAACAGGAGAGGTCCCAGGACTGAACCCTGTGGTACTCCACTTGTCACTGGTTTAAAGTCAGATTTGGAGTCTGCAACTTTTACAGTGTGGGTTTCTGTCAGTGAGCCAATTGGCAACCCATCTTGTGACATAGGGATTTATACCTAGTTTAGTGAGTTTAGCTATATTTCCAGAATGGGGGATGATGTTGAAAGCCTTGGCGAGGTCAAGATGGGCTGTGTGAACCACCTTACCCTCGTCTACAGCTTTGGTGATTGCCTCAAAGTCGTCGATCAGGTTTAGGAGGCATGATCTGCCTTTCACAAACCCGAACTGGGTGGAGTCCAGAGTTTGGAGGTTACCAATGTCTTTGTTTATGAGTTCCATGATGATACGTTCCATGGCCTTACAGACCAGGCTCATCACGCTAATAGGGCGATAGTTCCCAGTATCAGTGGTGGCTCCCCCTTTGTGGAGTGGGATAACTGTTGCTGTGCGCCATTTAGTGGGCACAAAGCCTGATGTGAGACTAACTAAGCAAAGTTTGTAATGGGAAATAAATGTATGGGGGAGGACCAAATTGCCGCTGCACAAATGTCATCCAAAGACTGGCAGGCTACAAAGGCAGCTGCAGTGGCCACTGACCTGGTAGAATCAGCCGTAACTGGTCCAGGCAAAGGAGAACCACATGTGGAATAAATGAAAGAAATACAATGAGAAATCCAACGGGAGACAGTAGTTTTTGAGAGTGCCTGGCCCTTCCTGTTAATTGAAGGCCACAAACAATTGGTCTGACAGCCGAAAGAGCTTAGTTCTGTGCAAACAGAAAAAAAGCTGACAATGAACATCTAACTATGTAAAAGGTACTCACCTTTATTAGCATAATTACAGAAGAACACTGGAAGTTGGATTGATTGAGTTTCGCTTCAGTGGCCAATTTGGGCATAAAGGAGGGGTTGGGTTTCAAAGGCACTCTGTAATGTCTTTCAGCTTTTCCCGGTTAGGGGTCACCACAACGGAACCCTGGTCCGCTGATTGGCAGTGGATTTTTTATGGTGATGAGTTGCCAGCCTGATGCCCAACCATCAAAGAAGGCACACCCATTCACGCATGCACCTACCTGCATGTCTTTAAACGTCACTCGACCGTGGGGATGACATACAGACTCCACACAGAAGGCGCTCCAGCTGAGACTCAAATGAGAGAACCTCTTGCTGTGAGGCAACAACGCTAACCGCTGCACCACTGCGGCTTATTAAGTAAGGAAGTTTAATTGTAAGAGCTTGCAATTCTGATACTCTCTTTGCTGAGGTTATAGCCACTAAAAAGGCAGTCTTCCAAGAAAGAAACTTAAGATCGCAGGATGTAGCAGGCTCAAAAGGGGGTTTAGTTACAGATTGCAGCACCAGAGTAAGATCCCATGGTGGGGAAGGATCCTAATTGGAGGGCTCAACAAAAAACACACCTTTCAAGAAGGCTTTGCAGAGCCAAGAAGAAAAGGTAGGTTTGGTATTGAGATGAAAATTAGAAATTGCTGCCAAATGGACATTGATCGTAGAGAAACTAGCACCCGCCTTTCAAAGAGAAACCAAGAAAAGAATAATGTCAAGAATAGGAGCTGAGAAGGGTTCTCGAGGTTTTTACCTCTAGCCCAAATGGAGAATCTCTTCCACTTACGTCTGTAAACTGTCTTGGTGGCAGACTTCTGAGAAGTGAGGATAATGTCCCTCACAGGGGCCACTAGCCCGGACTTGGCAATAATCACGGGAAGTGGACAAATCAATCTGTCAGATGGAAGGTCTGAAGATTCGGGAGTGAACAGAGTGATAGATGGGAGAACAGATCAAACACCCAAGGGGGTTGCTTCAGACAAAACTGTAGGAGGGGGAACCACACCTACTGTGGCCAAAACGGGGCAATGAGGATTTACTGCATCCTGAGGCATCTTGCCTTCTAAAGAACCCTGGGAGTTAAGGGTAATGGTGGAAATGCATAAAGGAGACCCTGAGGCCAATCGTGAGACAGTGCATCCCTGGGGGGGCTCCCCCTCTGGGGTTGATCATGGCGAAGTGTTGCATTTGTGATTGAAAGAGGAAGCAAACAGATCACAGATTGATTGACCCCAACAACGAAGATCTGCTCCACTACTGAAGGATTCAGGGACCACTTGTGAGGGGTCAGAATAGCCCTGCTCAGCTTGTCCGCCAGCACGTTGGAAGCTTCGGGAATGTGTGTTGGAATGAGAAAGAGCTCCAAGGACATCTCCCATTCCTAACCCCTCATGGCCTTGCAACAAAGCAGATAAAAATGTGTGCCCCCTTGCTTGTTTAAATACGACAAAACAGCCATGTTGTCTATGTGAAATGCAATCGTCCCCAGAGGGAGGCAATCCTGAAAAGCTTGTAACAATAGAAGGACTTCTCTCATCTCTACAATGTTTATGTGCAGCTTGGTCTCTGAACGGGACCATGTCCCTTGGACAGTCTTTCCCTGAAAGTGCCCCCCACCCTAGGAGGAAGCCTCCGTGGTCACCATGGCTGTTGGAACAGGTGGAGTGAATGGCCAGCCCACTAGGAGATCAGGGGAATGCATCCACCAAGATACGTGCCTCTGACAAATTGGAGTGCGATGAATGGGGACTGACAAGGGATGAGAAAGTGCGGACCACTGGACTGCCAGGGTCCACTGTAGCATTCTCCTGTAGTACCTGACCAGCAACACCAAATAAATGGCGGCTGCCATGGAATCCAAAGCCCTGAGAATGAGAGATACTGGAGGATGAGTTTGCTCCAGAAGAGTATGAACATGAGACCGAAGGAGGATACGTCGGTGAGGAAGGGCTGCAACTGCTAAGGTCATGTCCAGCTGCATGCCTATGAATTCCAATTGCTGAGATGGGGTCAAGGAAGATTTGGCTAGATTCATTGTTATCCCCAGCTGATTGAAGAGACGAAGAAGTTAGCACATGTTCTCCAATAGTTGATGCTTTGTGGGGGCTGTAAGGAGCCAATCATCGAGGTAGGGAAACACCTGGAATCCATGCAGCCTGAGATCAGCTGCCACCACTGTCATGCATTTGATGAACACCTGGGGGGGGCTTTGGTGAGTCCAAAGGGCAGGGCTCTGAATTGGAAGTGATCAGCTCCTAAACGAAAGAAGAGGAATCTCCTGGACCACCTGTCTATTTTGATATGATAGCATGCATCCTGGAGATCCACAGAACACATCCAGTCATTCTTGTGCAGAAGGGGCACAACAGACTGCACAGTCACCATCCGAAACTTCAACTTCTTAACCGACAGGTTTAAAAGGCTGATGTCCAGAACTGGGCGCAAGTCCCTGGCTTTCTTGGGTACCAAAAAGAAGCAGGAGTAAGTTCCAGATCCTCTCTGTTGTGTGGGGACCTTTTGGATGGCTATTTTGAAAAAGAAGTTGGTAACCTCTAGGAGGGCTAACTCTCTCTCTGACTGAGTGGCATGTCTGGGAGAGTTCTGCTTCTTGGTGGTGGTTCTGAAAAGGGAATATAGTAGCCCCTGGATATGATGCTTAGCTTCCACTGATCGTTCGTGATATTTGCCCAGACTAAAGGGTATAAAGCCAAGTGACTCCCAGCTGCCTCCAAGGAGGGACAGTCAGGCAACGCCTCAGGGGTGTGGAACAGGTTTTTCAGAGAATGGCTCCCTGGAACCCTGGTTTTGTGGGCTTCCTCTGCCTCTGGGGCAGTGTTTACCACTAAAATCTCCCCCATCCCCTGGAAGAGGAATCCTCTTGAACTTTCTGAAAGGAAGACATGCAACTTGTGGAACCACATTTTTCTATTCCCCTTTTGAATCTTGGAAAGGGACCTTTGAGGGGTAGAAAATTTGATCCCTACAGCCAACAGCATCTTCCCCTCTTATTCAATACGGGTTAAAGTTTCATTAATGCTGGGTCCAAAAGAGTGGAACCATTGAAAGGGGCATTGGTGAATGATGCTTTTATGGCCTCAGAAAACCCACATAAACACACAGCTAGTCATGGCGCCTGAGAACAATACACGTACCTGCTGCTCATGAGGAACCCTCTGCAACATTGGAAATTAACTTCATGGATGAGTTAGCTATTGATGTAAGAGTGGCCAGCTTGGGAGAGATGGACTTAAAGTCCTCCGGAAGCATGGTCTCTGCAAGGGATGTTGAAAACTCCTTTATCAAGTCCCTCTGGAGACAGGTGAAATGAGTTAGATAATTCAAAGCTTGTATGCTGAATGAAGCCAATGCGAACACCCACTTTCCAAATCTGTCCAATGCTCTCGATTCACAATTGGGAGGGTGGACAGATGAACTCTGCTCCGACAGCTCTTTCTTGGTGGCAGCAGCCACCACAATCACATCAACAGGAACCGCCTTGGACCGGAAGGCTTTGTCAGAAGGTGGGCTTAAAAACTTATCAGCTCTTTTGGGTACTGGCTCCACTGTATCAGGTTCCTTCCAGGCCCTGCTGGTGATGAGATTGAATTAAGAGACAGCGGGGGGGACACACACACACACACAAGAGGTAGATGGGTCCATACTGAAAGCCTCCAGGAACACTGTTTCCTCAGAGAACAGGGGCTGGGTAGACCAACCACCCTTGGCCTTAGGGATCTCCAGTATGTCTCTGAAGGAGATGTCATCGGGCAACAACCTTGGGGACCTGTCCCCTTCTTCAACATTTAAGTCCTCCGTGAGGAACTCCATAGGGGAGTTCAGATGTCTCCTCTTACATGTCCTCTTCTGAGGTACTTCCTCTGCAGGAGGCTGAGGGGAAGATTCGGAAGAGGAAGAGACCCCTATGGGGGGAAACTCCCCTCTGGAGGCTAGACCAGACAGGCTGACCAGATGCAGGATGAGTGGGGTCTGCTCAAATTCTGGGGCTGGGCAGAAGCATGGTGAGTCAGAGAGGCTGCTCTGGTCGCAGAAAGGGATCTTTCCACTGCCCAGAAAGCAGAGGGACTGGACGAGGCCTCATCTCCCTCCCCTGCTGATAACTCCACAACAGAAGAGGGAGCAGACCCCACCAGAACCCCCAACCCTCCAGACAGAGCCAGTCTGGAGCTGTCAAGCACCAAACCACCGAGGGGCAGAGAACTGTCCGATAAGCCCGGACCATAGCCAGCCCCCACAGACTCTGGGGGAGCAACCCAGACTAGTGGCCTCACCTGTCCCAGTGGAATGGAAATAGAACCGGCCATGGATCCTGATGGGGTAGGGACAAAGGGAGTCCCAGAGACCCCCATCACCTCCACGCCACATACCAGCCCCCGAGAGTCCAATCCATGTGAGGTCATATGAGGAGAAGGTAAGAGAGGAGGGGGGAGAGGGTTACTTGAGCCTGTGGGCTGGGGAAGTCAAAATCCCCAACTCAATTTGCTCTCTTGTGCTCGGGCTCTCTACGCTCCCCTAACCTACCCCCATTCCCACCCACCCTCACTTTCCCTAACCTTATACTTTACCACACCCCTTCTCTTTCCACCAATCACACAACATATACCTCCAACCACTCCCTCCAATAATTAACTTTTCTCCTCCACCACTCTTTTTTGTTTTGCCAATTCAATCTACTCCGTCCACCCAAAACAACTATCCAAAGTTTACTTCATTCACATATAGAAACATCACTTCTTCTTTACCTACTTCCTCTCTCTATTTCTTCTCATATAACAAACTTTCCTTGTACAACATGCTCCTTTTACTCATAACCCTTACAACCCTGCTCTCCTCTTCCTACACTGCTACATCCTATCACAATCTTCAGGTTATAAATCTACAAACACCTACAAAAGTATACCAGCCACTAACACCTAATCTGTACACTCATATACTCATATCATCATAGCTGTTTAACAATTCATACACTGAATACTTCAAACTAATGTACCCCTTCAAACAAACTACTCATCTCCTCTACTGCAAATATTCAAAACTATTATCCAAACTTTCCCAGCTATATCTATTTAATATATCTCTACTCTACCTAAGTGGTGATATACATCCAAATTGTGGGCCAAACCATCAACCACTCACACGCCAACAAGCTACCTCCTCCACTCATGACACTATCTTTCCTATAATAAACATGAAGTGTTCTAAATAAAATACCTGAATTTCAAGCCACACTGACACTGTACTCCCCAGACGTCTTAGTTCTAACTGAAACTTGGCTTAAGAACCACACAAAAGACAGGGAATTCATATCCCATGGTTATACCATCTATAGACAAGACAGGCAAATAAAGCAGGGTGACGGCATAGCCACTGCATATAAAAACATCATTACACTACAATATTTAGACAGCTATCCTACCCCTTTCCTCAGATTCAGAAATACTAGTTTCCCATTTCCACCTAAACACAAACAAAAACATTATAATCACTGCTGTCTACCTACCCCGCCCCCCATGGTAACAATACCTTTACAATTAAAAACCTACTTCGTTGGGTCTCATCCACATACAATCATGAAACAATAACTGCAGGTGATTTCAACCTAGACTGGGCCACCTGTGACTCCAGCAATCCTACTAACTTTATAAACCTATATGGTTTCTATCAACTAATTTGTACAGCAACCAGAATAGACAAACATAGTAAAAAACACTCAATATTTGATTGGATACTCACAAACCATCCTACTGCAGACAATATGTTTGGCTGCCTTTTAGACTGTCTTAGTGATCACATGTGTAACTATCTAATCAGAAAAAATCTCCTCTTCTAAGAGTGTAGTATACAAATGCATTCATAACAAAAAAAACTTCTCCATAGACAACTTTAATTACATTCTAAGACACCATAATTGGAGCCCACTAAAACATCTGTACTTGGATGATGCTGTCCAGTATTTCAATAACATATTCCTTGCTACATTTAACTCTTTAGCCCCAGTCAGAAAATTGTGTACAAAAGCCAAGCCAAATCTTTGGCTATCCAAAGACACCAAACAAATTATGAAACAGAGAGATCATATCTGGCTATACTATCAATCAACCAAAACCCAAACCTCTCTCCAGAGTTATCACCACCTGAGAAACCTAGCTAAAAACACATAAGGAATGACAATAAATCTTATTATACCTTACTCTAACAAAAGCATCAAAACAACCCTCAAAATTTCTGGACCTCAATTAAACAACTGCTTAATCCAGGACAAACCACCACACCCTCTCCAAAGTCCCTAATCCTTCTGAGAGTAAAGTTCCTAATCCTTCAAAGAGTATAGCTTCCCAACTAAATTCATACTTTATAAACTCCATACCGACTCTGATTAATAATTATAGAAGCTCCCAACTCACTATTCCCAAAAACACTACCCTTCATACCTACATACTCTCTTTCCATCCCATTCAGACCAGCTATAAAAAAAATCCAATTTCAACTAAAACCTACCACACTTGCTGCAGACCAACTGCCCAATGAATTCCTAAAATTAGCAGCAGACTCCATAATTTACCCAGTCTCCCTTTTCATCAATCGCTCCATCTCTGAACAATATGTCCTCAAACTTTGGAAAATCTTATTCATAATTCCCTTGCACAAGGGTGGCACGTCAACTGACTTATCCAACTAGAGGCCGATTGACATACTATCTCCTCTAAGTAAAAGTCTATAAAAATGCATTTACTCTCAATTACTGTCCTATTTACTCCAAAATAAATTCATCTCCAGCTCTCAGCATGGTTTCCGTCCCAAGCACAATACCACAACCGCACTCATCAGCCTTACAAATCTTGTAAACCAGTACAGAAATACTGGTAAATTAGTCTCATCCACCTTTCTGGATCCGTCAAAAGCCTTTGACACCTTTTCCCTTCAAACATTACTTGATGAATTAACTACCATTAATCTCTCCCAATCTGCAATCTCTTGGTTCTATAGCTATCTTTCTGAATGTCAGCAATTAGTGAAGTGGCAGGATGACATCTCAACTATACTCCCAATCTCTGTAGATGTACCACAAGGATCTATTCTCGGGCCACTTCTTTTCTCTATTTTCATCAACAAACTCAGTTCTGCTTCCAACCAGGCCACTGTAGTGCAATATGTAGATGAATGTATCATCTCTGAAGCCCACTCTCTCCCTGAGCTCCTCCTTAAAATCCAAACTACTTTCTCTGACATAAGAGAAATATCATACAGATTACCAATTAATGCTAAACCCAAATAAGACAAAACATACGCTGTTCATTATTAACACACGTGGTGCCACAATTACCTTTTTATATCCTTTCTTCTAATAATACCAAAATCCTACCAGTACTAAGCTACCTGGAGTTACTATTGATCACTCATTAAAATATAACAAGCACATCGCCCATGTCATCCAAAAGGTCCACATTAAACTCAGCTCACTGTATAGAGCCAAATCTTTCCTCACTACTACTACCAGGCAATTTATTGATCCTATCTCTTACCAACCATTCTGTATGCCTCTCCCATTTTTGCTAACTTAAAAAAAATCTGACCTAGCTAATCTAGAGGCCTGTTACCACAAAATTACTAAATTTGCCACTAACCTCCGTAACAGAACTCATCACTGTACAGCTTTAAGTCAACTACATTGGCTAGAATTACCTAATCTACTTTCATTAACCATCTTACTATAGCTAACTCTATTACTGCAGTGGTGGTGCTGTGGTAGCATTGTCACCTCATAGCAAGACGTTGTGCCATTCGATTCTCAGCTAGAGTGTCTTATGTGTGGAGACATGCGTGAATGGGCGTACCTTCGTTGAAGGTTGTGCGTCAGGGCTGGCAAACTCGGCACGTAAAAAATCTACTGCCAATCGTTAGCGGACTGGAGTTCCACTGTGGCGACCCTAACCGGGAAAAGCCGAAAGACACAAACAAACAAACTATAACTCACTCTATTGTTCACCAACCTGACAACTGTCCATCTGTCACAAATCTTGTACAGACATACACTATCAACCAGACTTTGATAATCCAAAAAATTTCTTTTAAAAGTTACTAAAGCAAAAGTACAGTTTTGTACCTACCATAAATGAGATCATAACTGAATAGCATCTGCAGTCATAACAAAGTGGGTTGGTTGTCAGTCAGGCCGAGCCAGCTCATGTCGGCCGGATTCCAAAGTCCGGAGGTCCGGCTTCGCTGATGTCGCTCGCCATCATCTCTGTTGGTGGTGGCAAGGCATCAGCCGCCGCCAGCGTTTCTCCAGCCTCAGTGCCCAGATGCCCAGTAGCCCTTTGCAGGCTAAAATTTGGTTTGATAAGCCAATGCCATAGATTAGAAATAACAGACACATAAAGCACAATACATGTACAAACACATACACAAACACATACACTTATAAAAAACCCCCAGCTTTGAAGGCTATCAGAAGGTAAATTACCACAGTACCACAGAGGGAGAGAGGGAGGGTGCAGCTGGGACATCTAATCTACATTTTCTATACATACTGCAGGTACAGTAGATGGATGTGTATGCATATGCTGTAGCAGCATCGTGATGCAGTAATTAGAATACCATAGCCAACTAGGGGAGGAGGATAAAAAGTAGATTAGGATGTAGATAGGCCACCTACAGCGGGTACATGGTGGGCACCCTGGTTCGGGATCTAAATGAATATAGAGCTTCGCAAGTGTACACGTGTGTATGTAGGGTCTGCCAGCCCTGTTAAGTGCTTTGGATCTGCCGCTCCTCGTGGAGGAAGGACTGTTGTAGTGGAACTTGCCCGCGAAGGAAGCCAGTGAAGTGTATTATGTTCTAGAATGTTTGTTTTGGAGAGAGTGTGTTGGAATGGTTTGTCCCTTCCGTTGGCGTTGTTGATACAAAGTTGGTCAGTCTTTCCTGCCTTTTTTGTAGGTTACAAAGTTGTACAAATGTACAGTCAGTCTTTCTAGTATTTTTTTCCCTCTTTGTAGGGGTTGTAGCGTCAGGCAGGTATGGTATGCCTTTGTATTCTGTACACTCCTGTGGTGTTTTCTTGGAAAGAAGGATTTGAGGTATGCCTGGACACTCTATCTTGGATGGATAGACAAAAAGGCATGGGGGTGCCATTAGTGCCTGAAGACCTGGATGGGAGGGTGGGAAGGTTGCACTAGAAGGGCTGAGTGTGGGAAGGGTAGTAGCCCTGCTAAGGAATGTTAGGAAGCAGTGATTCCAAGTTTTCCATGACAGGTCAGCTGGGTCTGCTGACTCACTGGTTCAATTTTTCATCATTTTCAACTCTTGTTGTCCAAAGAAACTGGTACCGTTAATTAATTGTGGACATCCGCTTAGGTGGTATTCTGGGATTTCCTTGGATGTTTTACATTCTTGAAATTAAGGTAGAACAGCTGGATCAAAAATGCTGAAAAAGATAATAGCATGATGTGTAGGCTGCATGTGAATGACACATGCCTTGTTCTCCAGAACCCATTAGATACTCTGAATGAATTTGATATCTGACTTCCTGACTCATCAGGATTCTCTTTCCATTATTCCGGCACATCTTTTCCTGCATCTCCAGTCTTGTTCCTTCTTGTTTAAGATCCTGAATTATGTTTTGAATAATTTGCTTTTGGATGTGATGTGTCTTTCCTGGTGTTGTTCACTGTTTTGTGAAGTTCTGTATTAGGAGCTGCAAGGTGAGAGGTTAATCAGTCTGATGCTACTTGTTGTATTTGTATTGGCCAGTTTTGAAGGTGTCCACATATTGTTCAGGACTCTGGCTTACTTCTGGTAGCTGCTTTATCGTTGGGATAGCCAGTTTGTATTATCAGGTTTATTTTGGGTTGAAGTTGGGATAGTCCGGAATCCATTGTACCTTGTGTATGTCCTTGAGTGATTGAGATACACACTTATGAGGAGTGGCCTTTTCCAGCTGGCGAATCAGGTTTGTCATTGGCATTGTGGAATGATCTGGTGTGGTCTTTTTGTGCTTGTTGATGTTGGGGTGGATGCTTAATATGTCTATGTGGGTGATGTTACATTTCTTTTTGAATTGGTTTTGCCTGGTACGATCGATGGCTTCATTCTTGCAGGCATTGCTGGCAATGCGTATATGTCTGCCTAAGTATTGTCTTTCCCTGAGAATGAATGTGGCTTGCTGGTTGATATGAATAACTAGCTGTGTTCAGGGAGGTGCAGCTCCCACCCTCCTGCCTGCCTAGGTAGTATTTATTTAACTTGCCTCCCCAGTTGAAATGTATGCCATCGCGGCTGTGGTGTTGCAGGTGTTATCTTCCCTTACCCCATTTCAGGCCAGGTTTGAAATTTGGATTGCCAGTTTTACTTGAGTGTCCTTTGGCCAAGGCCTTACCTGGTTTTGGACTCTTTGCTGTTGCCCCTGTCTAGCAATGGCTTGCCAAGGCCCACCATGTGAAGTTCTGGTGGTCTAGGCGTGAAGTAGCGATTCTTTTTTTTACTTTGTCCAATGCGAAGTTTGTGTATCTGGGCTTTGACACCACAGCACCTATATGTTGCCAGAACTGTGTAACTAAGCATGGAGATCTTCTTTGCTGTTGTTTTGTTGGAACTGTTATGCTGTGTTGTGTTGATAAATTCAGTTTTACTGTAGTTGTAGTCTCATAATGCCATAAATTTGGCATCCAGTAGTCATTAATGCACCATTTTGTTTGCAAGACATGCAGCACTTTTGGGATTGTTGTGGATGTTCCTTTTTTTGCAATTCTGTGAATTGGTGTGCTTCCCAGTTTTTTGTTGTAGTAAGGATTCCCTTTTGTGTTTTACTGTCAGCAACAGCCTTGTTGTTGTCTTGTTTTGGGATGGTATCAGGGATGTCTACAATTGAATTCATGTTGTGTATCAGCTGTTTTGTATACATGTTGCTTGTAAGGAGAGTAATCTACTGCAGGTATGGGTAATTTGAATATCTCTGCAGGCAGTCGCAATGAGGTGGACGTTAATGCATTGAGGAATCACAGAAGGTAGCAGAATGGAAGCCAACTGCTGAGTTGAGATTCATAGAGTGCTCTGCCCAGGCAGGTATTAGATATGCCAAGATAGGATTATGATCCTCAAGGCCTTGCATGTTTGGGACAAGAAATCTGTGGTATCTTCTACCGAGGTGGTGAATAGGGGCGTGCAAAATTGCCTCTTTGAGATCTTATGGAGTTTGGAATCTTCAGTTTGCTAAGTCATGGGGAGTTACTCTAGGGTCAGCTTTTTGAATTTTGGCTGCAAGAATCTGGCGATTCAAGGTGGGGTTTTTTGGCTACTCTTTTTCTCTTTCTTTGGGCCTCTGCTAAATACCTTGGAATGAGATTTGGCCCTTGCTCTGCACTTGTCTTTGTTTTGATTTGCTTTCATGTTTCTGAACTAGAAAGCTCTGTTTCTTTGAGTCTTTTTTTGATTTTTGTTCCTGGTTGGCTGGCCCCTCTTTGTTTGGTAAAAGCAACTGCTGACCCGGGTTTGTAAATCTATAGGTTTGCTGTCTTTTTGTTGGTAGTTGTTATTTCAGGTGCCAGTTCTTGTGGTGGGAGGTTCTCTTTCTGTGCCCTTTGTGTCCCTGTGGATTTTGGAACCTACCACCTCGCACCCGCGTATGAAAGGCTCTGGATTGTAGAATCTGCCTCTGTTTCACTGTGCCTGCTGTTGTCCAGTTGTTACCTTGCCAGTGGATCATAGCCACATAGAACCAAACCTGTGCTAACCTCAGCCTCTGAAACCACTATTCAGCTTCCCATTTTGGGAAATTTTGCATTTTCTTCCAAGGGACAATGTACCTGCACATGATTCATACTACTGACTGGTATTTGCATCATCTAGCAACAGCTAGCTGGTTTAGCTTTGACATGCCTTATCTTCCATCCTCTTACATGCCATTTATCAAGAGGCCTACCATTGCATAGCTTTAGTTATTCCATAGTTCATAAACTAACATTTTTGCCTTATGATCCGGTACTGCTTGTTCTGGTATTTGCATTAGAGAGTGACTCACTAGACCTTCTACATGATCTCTAAGCTGAAGTGTAGTGTGTGTGCATCATAGCCACATTTTTGGGGCTTGGAGCTGAAACCGTATGATATAGTAGTAGGTCTGCAGAGAACATATGGTATACAGGTGATTTTTCCCCAGTGGTTAGGAACCCTGGCTCCTATCAAGCATCTGGAGGGACCCTCTGGATATGCTACCATTTGTTTAGGGCTCTATCTGAGACTAGGAGTGATAGAACAGAATTTTTAGCTAAGGATCTAGAGTGAGCAGGGCGTAGTGCTTTGTCTGTCTGGGAGAGGTTTAACAAGGGTGCAAGCTTCACTGCGGGTTGCGATCATTGAAAACATCAGCCACCACAGAGAGACTGGGGGGGTATAGCTGGGGAGTATCTGGCACCTCTGGAAAGTGAGCAATTGGAATGGGAGCCTGGGGGCAAAAAGGAGAAAAATTCATCAGGCTACATCTCATGGGCAGGATCTGCCTGGGAGAACAGGAGGTTTCTGCAGGGGGCTGGCCTTCTGGAGGGAGAGAATTGTCTCTTCCTCTATGTCTAGGTCACCTTCCTTAATGGAGATGGAGCCATTCTGGGGGCCTTCGGGGGGCACAAAGTGGGGTGGGGGACAGGACAGGGACTGGGTCTGAAAGTAGTCTTTTCTGCTAAATAAAATTGTTGTCTCTTTCAAAAGAGGAGCTGGCTAGACCTCTTCGGTGGGGTTGGGATGATTCATCAGCAGCACCGGTTTAGGGTTCTATCTGGCTCAGGGTGAGTGGGTAAAGTTTCTGAGGGGCTGAGAGAGGGGCCGTCTGGGTGAGGTAGGAAGAGACATCCAAGGGCCTCTTTTGTCCAGGAAGTCACATGAACCGAATGGGGGGCCTGAGTGGGGGCCATATCAGAGACTGTTGCTGGGCTGAAGTGGCGCTGTTCTGGTAAATCCGAAGCTTTTTAATGGACATCGGCCGGTTGAAAGAGGCAGCACCAGTGCCTCGGGTAGAGACATCGGCCGCTGTGTCTGATAACAAGGTCCCACCGTGCTGGGTTCGAAATTTCTGAGGTATCGAGGAGGCTGTAGCGGGGCCCACACGACAAAAGATAGAAGACAGTAAACTCCATACAGTTGAGGCAGAGTTTTCCTGAGAAACCCGAGAAAGAAGGAATCAACTTGACCATGGTTTACGTGCGAAGAAAGGCTGAACTCGGGTGAGCCAAGGCCTAAATCTTCGGCGCAGGTATTTGTTTAGTAATTTATGAAGCGGCCGTTTTAACACGCTTGACAGCGGCTGAAAACTTGTTACTGACTCCGACTTCCCGGCGCGCCTAAGTCGTTACAGAGGTACTCTCTAGCCTCAAGAAGTACTGATGCGACGCAGCGGTAAGGCACTCGAAAGACAGAGAGTAAAGGTGGAAAGCCGATCAATAGTTTTGGACACTTTCTGCTCTCACACCAGATAGCAAAAGCTTGGAATGAAATACCCCAGTTTGTACAAAGTTCTACCACTACTCCCCATTTTAAATTCCATCTAAAGGAATTCCTAAAGAACAATTGGCTCTGCTCCTGATCCAATCCTGGACAGTCTTTTCTCTTCTCTGTCTTTACATTTTCAGACTCCTTATATCATCCCTTAGTGCCATCTTATTCCAATCACCATCAGTTTCATCTTGCATTTAATCTATACCATTTCTATGTGTAGTATGTTTTGTATGAATGTTAAATTTCTGATTCTTTCATTGTGTTTTACAGCCTTGAAATGTGTATTAGACTAAATTGCTAATGTTTTTTGATGTCCATTATGGATCTGTATTTTTCTCTCACCTAGCATACTGTTATCCTATGCTATATTGATTTATTTATTTTTTTTATTGGTTGCTTTACTTTCTATCCATATGTATGTATTCTGTGCATAACTGTGGAGCTTATCTCCCTGGGCCTCCGCTGAAAACAGGCCTTTGGCCCAGTCACAACTTCCCGGTAAACAAATGCAAAATAAATAAATTTAAGCCTTTAGAAAGGACTGCATCATCCTGTCTATGTCTACAGGCAGGATGCTCCTGGAGAAACGGGAGGAAGTGGAAGACCTAGCTGGAGACCCGTGCCGGGACCCCGAGGATCTTCTCCTACGAGCTGAAGAATGAGCCCTGCGTGTAGGGGAAAACAACTGATCCCCTCCCGAAGGGACCAAGGGAAAATCCTCCACAATGATGGGATTCGTTACAGATCTCAGATCTGACTGAATCGGGTCCAAGGAAAAGTTAGGATCCAAGGAAACAGGTCTCGAATCCCTCAGATCTGACAGGGTTAGATGTGTAACAAGTGGAGTTTTGCACGGATCCGAAGGTTTTCAACAGGAAGCCTTGGATCTGGTAGTCGAGGGCAAGGTCCTCGGATCCGATGATATGGAACCCAAGGCCTTGGATCCAGGAGTCGACTTTCTGGAAGTTCTCAGATCTGAGGTTCTTGGATCCAACACCAAAGAAGCTAGAGATGGATCTGGGGACCTGGGATCCGACAGCCTGGCTATCTTAGAAGGAGCCTGGCTATCTTAGAAGGAGCCTACCCTGAGGAAGAAGAGGGATCCTTTCTTTTATGGCCAGACGGGCCTGACTTGGTCGACGATTCTTTGACCAGGGAACCTCCCCTTAACCAAGCCTTTTAGTAAGAGCTTGTTCCGGCGGTCAACCAAGGCTCTGGGGTTGAATGTGGCACAAATGCCGCATTCGACCTCTAGATGGTCAGCACCGAGACAATAGAGGTACTCCTCATGCAAAGACTCCGCAGGGGATTATACTCCACTTTTAAGTTACTTTTCCAAAATTTTCTCTCAAAACAATCTTACTTGTAAATATCTTTAATACATGTTCTCTAAAAGATCTCAATTAATTGGTGTTATACTGGATTAAATGTACTCCTTTTGATTAACTGCTTCTTTGTATATATACCCTCCATCTCCCAAACCAACACAGCAAGCTTTAATTTTGATAAAAAGCTTTAGTTCAAGAACAGAATCAACTAAATCGAAGTGTTTGATAGGTATAAAGGTGAATACTTTCTTAGAAAGATTAAAATTTTCCAAAGAAATGTCTAAGTGACTGTAATTAAAAATGCGAAAACCATTATGGGTATACTGAACATCATTACTGTCTACTTCAAAAACCTAGCTTCCCTCTTTCAATAGATCCACAGGACATGTGGCTGCTTATTTGTAACTTATTTGTCTTTTCCCTCTTCCTCTGCCTTTTCTGTCCATATCTTACCTATGTTGCAGCATCCCCTCCTGGGGACGCATTCTGTCTGCTATCTTCTTGGACCTGTGCTAAGGGTATAATTCTAAAGGGCAAACAGAGGGACTAGACAGTTCGGTATGATCCCAACTGGCCAGATTTACTGACAACCTGATTGCAGTTTTAATCCCCCACCCTGGACCCTCAAAATTGGCACTACCAGTGACGGGGTCATTATTACTTTTAAAATTCTGATGAGAAAGTTTTCCCAAAAGATGTACTTGTTTCATATTATACTGACAGGTATCTCAATACATTTGTTTTTCTATTTTTAACTGGTTCACAGTAAGAATCTACTTCAACAAAAAAGTTATAAGAACCTTCACAATAACAGATTTTTAAATTCCAAATCCAGAGAATCGACTTTATGAAGTAAAATATTTATATTCTTACTACTGTATTGAATTACAGATTTCATTAGGTCAAAAATCATGATGGTTGAACATTTCTGTTAACTCATGGTAAAAAGGAGAATATTACTTCCTTTTGGAAATATGTAAAACCTAAGACCTTCAGGAACAATGTTCAATTTTAAACACTCTTTAAGATACGAATTACCCAACTGAAGTCCCTGAACTTTGACATTTTTTTTCTAATTTCAAATGTAATGTCCTTGAGAGAGGAATATCTACCACCAGTGGTTGAATCCTGTCCACCCGCTGTAACATGAGAAAATGAAAAATCCTTCCACAGCCAAGTACTGAGGGTGTCAGAAAATGAAAAATTCTTCCATAGCCAAGTACTGAGGGTGTCAATCTAAGCCCTTCTTCCTTAGAAATAGCACTGTGGATAAAGTTACCATGGGGTACATCATTATGATTGCCGGTACCTGTACTTCCTTTAAGGTTGAAGCCAGTATGTTGGTCAAAAGGACCATTCCCAAAACTGTTCATTTCACTACCATGAATCCGCTGCTGTATCTCATTAATTCTACCACTGAAACCAAGAGATTTCCCAGTACCATTACCACAACAAAATTTGGTTGGGAAAAATAGGAACATAATTTGATGAATTGGGTAAGGTGTCCCTTCATGTGTAATCTTGGGGTAATCCATGAAAAATAACTGGGACAAGGCACTGTCTACTAAGTTCTCACACTACCATGTTAGGAATGCTGCCTTTACAAATAATGTAATTCCACTTGAGGCTCTTCTGGTGGTAGTGCATGCCACAACCTTTCAAGTTTGAACTACTACAGCTATTTTTCTATTTGAGGCTTTCAGACTCAAAATTCGATTAACTACAGCTGGTGCAGAATTCTGAAGCCTTGTTATCTGTGGGCATTTCATGTTACCATATCATATAAAAGTGGTGCTCTACAGCCCATACTGGCAGCCACTTCAGTCAAATACCATCTCTAAAGTTCTGGTCAGGGTCTACTTAACCATACGTGACAGAAATATTGGTTCACCCATCTTCAGAAGCTGCCAGCATGATCCCATTTTGCCTACTGATTTACTATTATGAAGGCTTGTGGGAGTTTCAAAAGGTCCACACCTTTTATTTATTTATTTTATTTTACATTTGTTGACCGGGCTAGTCTAACTGGATATATGTCCATTTTCAGTAGAGGCCCGAGGAGAAAAGCTCTGACAAAAAAGAAAAAAAAAAAGATTTTTTTATACATAGAGTCCACAAAAAAAGCAGTGGAAAATACAAAAAAAGCAGTGGAAAATACAAAACAATTACATAAGTATGCAACTGATTGGCAAAAATGTTTTAGCAACAGTTATTAGGCTACACCTAGGAAAAACATAGTTACTTTACAGTTTGTATAAAAAAAATAACAAAAAAACATTTAATGTACTTGAGTTTACACAGCACAGTAAGGAGGTTAAAAATATATTGATTCAAACCAAACGTAGAGGATAGAAGTATCAGAAAAAATGTTTTAGTTGAGAAGTATTTAGACAAGGGCGAATAGTATCAGTCAGGTTTAGAGCAGGGGCGGAGCCATTGTTTTTTAATGAAGATTTTCAATTGTTTCTTGAAAAAGTTGGTGGAAGTAAGGGATGTTATTTCTCTTGGAAGTTTGTTCCAAGTATTGCCAACAGCATTTGAGAACAGGCAGTCCTCAGATTTGTTGTTGGATTTTTATGGTGGCTACTTGTAGCTTTTTAGCAGATCTTAGGGTTGGTAGATTTCTATAAGAATTGAAAAGGTTACAGCGTATGGGAGTATTTGTAGGATGATGTAAAATCTTGTGGATAAAAATGAGTTGCTGGAAAAGTAGTTGATTTTGTACTTCTAGCCATTCTAGAAGTTTAAGATTATGGCAACGGTGGGTATGGAAAAGGGCACCAGTGGCAAATTTGGCTGTGTTATTGTAGGAGGTTGCTAGTTTATTCAGATTACTTTTGGATAGGTTAGTATAGATAGGGGAGGCATAGAGAAGGGTGGAAATGAGGTAGGTTTGGGCAATAGAAATCTTAGCAGAGGCTGTGAGAAAGGGCTTGATTCTATAAAGGAATCCAAGTTTTTTATTAACTGATTTAATAGTTGAGTTAATGTGCGTGTCAAAGTTGAGACTGTTATCTATTGTTACACCGAGGATTTTGGTGGTGGTGTCGGGAGCGATTTCTGTGCCATTATTTGATGTCACTATGAAAGTGATTGGGGGGGGGGACTTCTGTGTGGGAGTAAACAGTAATAATTTAGTTTTTTTTGGGTTAAGGAGGAGACATCTTTGATGTAACCAGTTTTCAACTAAGGTAAAGACTGTTTGTGTAGTAGTTTGGAGTTTTGCCAGACAGGATGCGGCACATATCAGAGTCGAATCATCGGCATATTGTATGCATGTAGTTTGCAGAAGGGAGGTTTTCAGATCATTAATGAAAATAGTGAAAAGGAGTGGTCCAAGAATTGATCCTTGTGGGACTCCAAGGGTGATTGGAAGCTGAGAGGATAGATTGTTGTCCCACAGGACTGCTTGTTTTCTGTTTTCCAGTTAGGATTGGAACCATTGTACTAATTGAGAATCAAGAGAAAGTGACTTAAGTATACCTATTAATAGTTGGTGGTTAACCATATCAACGGCCTTTGAGAGGTCTATGAAAAGAGCAGAAGATAGCAGGTTAGTACTCCTGTTTTTATTAATGCAGTCTGTAAAGGAAAGAAGAGCAGTTGTAGTATTATGGTGTGGCCTGAAGCCATGTTGGCAGTCCACTAGTAGGTTATTTTGGAGGAGATGATGAAGTAATTGACGGTGGATACATCTCTCCATAATTTTTGCTAGGGGAGAGAGAAGGGTTATGGGGTGGATGTTTGAGAATTCATTTGAGGTACCTCCCTTATGCAAGGGGATGATATGTGAGACTTTCAAGATGGATGGGACATAAGATTCAAAAATGGTTCTGTTTATTAAGATAGAAATAGGGTAGGCAAGAACACCAGCTGCAATTTGCAGGTATTTAGCTGGGAGGAGGTCAGCTGATGGTGTACATGGTTTGAGTTTAAGAAGCAGGGAGTGTATTTGAGATGTTGGTACAGGCTGGAGGTTAAATATCTGGGGCAAGTTGGTTAGTGAGGGTGAATTGGTGGTGGTAACAGGTGGTAAGGTATTTGCTAGTGACTGGACTGTTTCAGAAAAAATTTATTAAAGGTGTCAGCAATTTGGTTGGGAGAAGTTTGAGTTAAGAGGGGGTTGGTGTTTTGGACTGTCCTGGGTGGAGTAGTTTATTGATTCCTGACCAGAACTTTTGTAGGTTTTGTTGTTGGGTCTGTTGGAATTTGAGGTAGTAGTTTTTTTTTGTCAAGGATTATAGATTTTTTAGTGGTATTACAAAGTTGTCTAAAGTTTAGGTGGTCAGTTGGGTTTTTAGTTTTTCTCCATTTGGACCAGAGTTTGTTAGTCGAATGTTTAGCCTTGTGTCGTTAGAGAGCCAGGAAGCCGGTTTGTTTTTAATTCTAACACTGCAAATGGGAGCATGATGATCTAGGATTTGCAAAAATGTTTTGTTAAAGTATGAAAAGGCTTCGTCAAGAGGTAGGTATTTTAGTTGAGACCAATTGCAAGCTTTGAGCTCAGTTTAGAAGTTAAATGGGTTGAGATTTTTTTGTTTCTGGTAGTTCTAAAAGCTATTTGATTGTGAATGTGGTTCTTTTGCCTAGAAATGAAAGTAAGAGAATGGTCACTTATATCAACGGGGAGTATACCTGTTTTATAAGCATGGGGGTTACTATTAACTAGCATCAACAATAAGGTGGTTTGTTTCTTGCCAGGTTTGTGGGTTCTGGTAGGGAAGGTAATGGTTTGATGGAAACCAAAGACGTTTATATGAGTAGTTGGGCTGGCAGAGGTACAGCCATTCTAGTCAATATTAAAGTCTCCAAGGAGTATGGTTTCTTGTGGTAGGGACATGGAAAGCCAGCTAAGGGTATTTTCAAGAGTACTGATGTTATTACCTGGGGGGATATATGAGCAAATAATGTATATAGCGTTATCTGTATTAATTTGGAGCTTAGAGGTTAAAATTTCCACATAAGTAGGTGGTGGTGGATGTATATCTAGTGATGCGACCTTCAGTTCAGATTTGATCAGTATTGCTACCCCACCACCCTTTTTATTTAGATGGTCCAGTTTGAGAATGTTACAACATGGAGGGACAATGTCATTGTCTTTAGTTGTGGGTTTAAGCCAAGTTTCAGTAAGGCATAAGATGTCAAATGAACAGGGCATGTAACTGGGTTAATTTTATTTACACTTCGTATATGGAGGTGACCTATAAGTAGAGAGTTTGGGCTTTTTGGGAGGTTGAGGGGAGTGGTAGTATTGGCTGAAGAAGTATTAAGGGTGGTAAAGTTAGGACCAGGGTTTGGGTGGATGTCACCATGTAGTAGTAAACAATTGTGAGGGTTAAAAGCTAGTTTGACAATTTTACAGAGAGAGGTTTCCTTTTTTCATTTGGAGATATTTAATATGGGTTAGTCTATGAAACTGAGGTAGAAGGAAGGATGAAGAGGATGTTATGTTACTGTGTGTTAGGGAGGTTATAGGAGAGAGTGGGCTTGTTTGTCTCAGGGGATGTAGAAATGTAGCTAAAGTTAAGGATTCCTAGCAAGTTAGGCCGTGAGATATCAGTACAGAGGTAAGCCCAAAGGATAAGAGAAGAATGTTAAAACGTGTTGACCTGTAGTGAGTGGCTATACATAGTGGGGGTAGAGGGTGGTGGAGATTAAGTTATTTGGAAGAAAATTAAGATTAGTTGCGCAGTGGGGACTGTTTGAGGGAATAGCAGGTGTTGAATGGTTAGGGTTAACAAAAAGGAGCCAGAAACTGTTAATTGATAAAAAGCAATGGAGTGGGGGTAATTGGTAGATGAGGGTTGGGGATGTGGCTATGGAAGCATAACTGTTAATTGATAAAGAGCAATGGAGTGGAGTAATTGGCAGATGAGGGTTGGGGGTGTGGCTATGAAAGTATAAGGTCAGGAGCAGTGGGGTGGGTGAGATTTTGGGGTAGGGTAGAGCAGCGGAGTGAGCCCGCAGGGCGAACGGAGTGGGAAGAGACAAAAGTAGGGCTAGACTTAGAGAAAAACAATTTGGTGAAATGCTTATTTTTGAGGGAGAGTTAGTTTACTGGTCTGGATAGAGTCCAGAGATGCAGTAGTGATGGCAGTAAGAGACAAACTGCTTGCTTTGGAGATGGTAGAAGAAATGTGAGGGGTAGAATCTGAGGCAGAGGGATAGCCCTATGGAAGGTGGACGAGGTGTGGGCACCACTGAGTTGTTGGTAATGATATACTTGCAAAAACTATAATTTTATAAAAACTGTACATGGGAAGAATAGCTTAACTGAGATAATGAAGACACACAATTACAGGCATAAAGATATTGAATAACTGTCCAGAGAGAGAGAGTGGTGACAGAGGGTAGAGAAGGGGATATGGCTGCTAGCTATAATAGTTTGGAAGCATACCTTAGACTGCTAGAAAGTAGTAGTCACAATAAAAGCACAATAGCCAGGTTTATAGGAAAACTACATACTTTGTCTTCCTTTCTTGGAAAGGTACAGAGATATGTGGTAGTTAGATGAGATTATTGCAGGGATCCTTTACGTCAGGCAGTGAGATTTGACTCTTAGTTCAGGATAGGCAAAGTTGAGGGGCCTGGAACTTTAGGAGAGAGAGGAGTTCTATGGGATATTGGAAAAACAGTCTTTTTGCAGCAGTTTGGTGTGAACTACAGTACAGGAAACATTCCTTTTTTCACAAGAGTTTGCTAAACACAAGTCAGTAAAACAACACTTCTCTACTCACAGCAGTAAGGTCACTAGAACCAGGGCCGCACAGCATCTTATCTTACAGAGACTGTATATTCAGAACATTCCGATGGCCAAGGCAATCTCTACTCTCTGTGGTTTTAAAGGTCCCAAAAATGTATCTTGCAATTACTAGCCACAACATTTTTGCAACTTTCAAATCTTGCTCTTGGCTGTTCTAATTTTGTTAACTTTACTGTTCAGCATTTTTATAAGTAATTGATTAAACTTGAAAATGAAGATGTTCCCACAATGAAGTCTCCAAACCAAGACAGTCTGCATGCTGAAATGTACACCTACCTCTCAAAGCTTACCTCTCCAACTGTATGGATTTAGGTTGATGGTCCACGTTTTTGACACATATTTTTCATCTGTTCCACATAAAATTTGTGGTTTTCTGACAAATCACCAAGGACTGAAGCCACTAACAAATGACATACATTTGAGCTCCAGACTTCATATCTTCCAGAGAATGTATGCTGACAGAAATCCTGTCATTCTAGCAACTTTCTAAGTTTTTAAGAGCCATATTTAAACTCTCTCCCTATTTATGGCCTTTTGTCCCCCTCCCATTATTTTATGTTTTGTCCAGATTTCTTGTACTAAGAGGCTGAAAGGTAGTCAGTGTCTTTTCCATATTTGTTAGGATAACTTCTGAATGAACAGCTACACAATAAAAGGATCTAGTTTGCGATCCTAAAGAATAACACCCCTAACCCCAACTTGCTGACCACCTGACCCCACCACCAAATTTGCCACTGGGCAATACATGAAATGTCTTCCAATCCTAAGAAAAAGTGTTTTTGCAGGAGTGTTGCCCCCTCCACCCTGTCAGTGTAGGCTTTCTGCCCTCACTCTCCACAATTAATAAACATCCTAACTTTGAGGCTGTACCAACTTGGAGAAAGTATCCCTTTGCCCCCTTTAGTGCAAAAGCAGAATTAGTGTACCTAGTTATCAGGGGCTAGTGGTGTAAAAAATGCTTTTAGAAAGCAAGCACCTTTTGTATCTTACCCTATGGTAAATCATACTGAAAACAAATGAAGAAAATCCACAAGAAAAACACCACGGACCAGAAAACTGCAAGTGTGTAATTTAATAGCGTTCTGGTACCTCAGCTGCAAAGCCTTCAAGGAATAACTTAAAAACACTAACACACCAAATTTATACAGTTTAGGGATGTTCAAGTGTGAAAAATGTAAGGTTTGGTCGAGGGTGAGAGACATTTCTGGGTCATGTACTAATGGGAGAAAGTTTTTGATTAATGATAGTTTCAATTATAGGTCCTGTGGGATAGTCTATATAGTGGGGTGTGGTTGTTCCCCTTGCAAATGGTACATTGGACAGACTAAATGCATGATTAAAGTTTGGATCTTAAAACATCTGGGTGATATTCGTAATAAGCGTCTTGATAGTCCCATAGCAGAACATTTTCCTAGTATACATGATGGTAAAGATGAGTTTGTTTTTTAGTGTGGTTGCTAAACCCTTTATTTCTAATGGAGGTAATTTTCATCAAAAGCTTTTAGATTTAAAAAGTAAATTCATTTTGAATTATAGGACTTTAGCACCGTTAGGGTTAAATTTGGAGATGAACTTCAGTGTTTAATGATATATTATACAATGTTTTGTATTGTGACCATGGTGGCCCTTTTAGGGTTAATTTGTTTCAAATTGTGACTAAGAAAATTGTATAAATTTGGTGAGTTACTGTTTGTAAGTTATTCCTTGAAGGGTTTGCAGCTGAGGTACCCGAACGCTATTAAATTACACACTTGCAGTTTGCTGGTTTGTGGTATTTTCCTATGGTAAATCAGGTAGAAACATCCTCACGTCAACAGAAAGAACACCTACAGCATTTATAAATCACTGAAGATCCTATCTTATCATTATCTTAAAGATTTGTATCAGTTTGGAATGCAGAGTACAAAGGTGTTGCTTCTACCTCAGATAAAGGTTCATATACCTTTCTGATTGATTTAAAGAATCTATTTTTGTTTTGCTCCTAGACATCAATGCCAAATATTAAGTTAGTCTTCTTTAGTTAGAAAAATTTCTAAAATCAATCATACCTATTAGTTCTTAGTTCAAATGCTGTGCATTTCAGAGGGTAATAAGTAATTTCTTAACAAAATACTTAAATTTTCATTTTTCAGATACTCTGACAGCATTTTCGGCACCGCTATAAGCCTAAGAATGGCTGCTTGTTAAACTACAAATAATCTACTTGATATACTGCTCTAAATATGCATTCCTATTTATTCCTCTTCTATATGCACCATATCTGGGACCAATTTCTAAAACTATTCAAGGGTTGTCAAGGAGTTAAGGCCTATTCTGAAAACGAGGCATAAGGCAGAAACCATCCTGAATGGAGCAACAATCTACTTCAGGACACAAATTCAACTTGGAGCACATTGGAGTTTCACTAAATGACCTACACATACATGTCTGAGATATGGGGGAAACCAGAATACCTAGCAAATGTTTACAAATAGCAACTCAGTCCTCAACATGGCCTAAACTGCATGCAAGGTGACTATAAAGTTCTTGTACACAAAAGCAATTCATGCCTGTGCTATATCTGTGAAACAATGCAGCAAAGATGCAAAGTTTAACTCTGAATACAGATAAGCAGAATTTGCCAAATTTCTACTGTATGTATCTGTTTTACCTAAGAAACCTTCAGCTCAAGAGAAAACAGAAACAGCTGACAATATGTAAAATAAATAATTGTCTACACTATTTAAATACAAAATGGTTGTTGAAGAACATAAAAGAAATAAACCATGATAGATATGCATCAAACACCTTGAATGGTGTCAATGCTTACCAATTTGAGAATTAATCTTCTTACTGCCAATTAACTACTGCTAGAAGAACATGACATCTAAAGTGACATCATTATTCTGATAATGCTTCCAACAAAGCCATGCGTCAATGAACAGGCTTGAAAAATGTTTAAGGCACTTAGAAAACTGCAGCTGTTTATATAGGCAGCAATCCATTTAATCAAATGTCAAACACAAAGCTGACTTTAAAATACACAGAAACTGTTAAAATATAATGCAAACGCTGACAGATAGAGAGGTACACCACGGCCAACTTTTGCTATGCTATTAAATTCTTAGGCTGCAATCGCTTATAACTGTGCTATGAAAAACAAAAATAAGACAATATTCTACAAGTAAGTAGAGACATGCCAGGAGTACATGACCTAAAAGAATTTACTCAGAGTTGCTCAAGTTTGCAATCAGTACTTTCCCTTATCTTAACAAAGGTTTGGCTTTATTTGATAAAGGCCTTCAGGGTATAGATCTCAAAGGGTATAAGGACAGGTAAATTTTTAACAACTATTAACATCAAGCATGATGTGTGATGCTTCATCCTTCTATCTGAAAAAAAATTGTTTCAATGCCTCAGTGTGCAACTAAGCAGAAAAAAAAAACATTACGGCCAAATAAACAAAACCATTAATTAACATGTTCTGTCAGACTGCTGTTTGGTATTAGAATACACCACTAATGAAGACGAACAAAACCTTTCAGGAACTGAACCTCTGTACTCCCTCCTGCAACAGGAATGGGGCTTTTATACAAATAAATTCTTAGATACAGCTTTTGCGGTTTCCACCAGCAGTAGTGGATACAGCAATACAACCACACTGCTGTAAGACAATGTGCCACGGTGAATTATTCTTAAATACTAACACATGAAATTGTCTTTTTTTTCTAACAATTTTCACTGTTAAGTTTACTTGTTAACCATGAAAATATATCTTTCAGTCAGGAGAAAAGTAAATGCTATACACATATTATATCACTCTGCATCATTTAGTTACAAACTCATTTCAGCCAATGATTTTCAAAAAATTGTTTTAGGAGTCAAAAATTGGGTGGCCACGGTGGTGCAGTGGTTAGCGTTGCCACCTCACAGCAAGAGGTTCTCTGGTTCGATCCTCGGCTGGGGTGCCTTCTTTGCGGAATCTGCATGTCCTCCCTGTGGTCACGTGGGTTTCCTCCGGGTGCTCTGGTTTCCTCCCACATCCCAAAGACATGCTTGTAGGTGGACTGGACACTCTAAATTGGCCTTAGGCATGAGTGCGTGCATGTGTGTGCCTTCTGTGGAAGGTTGGGCTCCGGGCCAATCATGAGCGGAGAGGTGATCCGCTGTGGCGACCTCTAACCGGGAAAAGCCGAACGAAGAAGTTGTTTTATGAGTCAAAAACTTCCTAACCCTCATACTCCCATACTTACTAAAAAAATTCCAAGAGTGCACTAACTTTGGGGAAATGTGGGAAGTGAGTGAATTAAAAAATCAACAGAATGAATTTTCAACCAAAAGGTCAGTTCAACCAAAAAGCATAGCGTGTTTTTGGAGAAGGGAGAAAACTGAAGCAGACACAGAACATGCATACCCAACACAAACAATAATCAGAGGTCAAAACTGAGCTCCACACAATGGAGATGCAAAGACATCACATTAACCACTGGACTATAAAGTCTGAAGTTCTCTCTCAGTAAAAATACAGTCTCAAGTCAGTACACTGAAAACTTTGTGTTACTTGAGCACTGATCTATGACTAAACTAACAATTTAATAAAAAATGAATGTGAAGTCACCCACAGATAAAGGACTTCTTACTACATTCTCATTATCATGATGACTTTCACACATAAGAGGTTATAAACTGGGATAGCAAGCCTTGTCTGACACTGTCCAAAATGTGCTAGGACAGAGGGAAAAAGCCTAGAACATAATATGATCTACCTTACAAGAAAGTAACAAAACTATGAAATTTGGATTAGTGCAACATAATGAATCCTGCATGACAATGAGAAGAATGTGTGTGTGTGTGTGTGTGTGTGTGTGTGTGTGTGTGTGCGTGTGTGTGTGAACTAGGTAAGTAACCTGTTAAACAAAAGAGCAATAGTTAGCTGAAGCTGTAAAACTGAAATTCTACCCTGTGATGGCAAACATTAAGAAAGAACTTTTTTAGCATTCTTCACTGAAACAGCAATCCTGCATGGCAGATGTCTTTTGAACAGTAATCCTTAACAATATGTGCGTGCAAAGACATGGAAATAGCTATCTTTCTTCCACAGTGCACCTCCCTTAAGGAGGCAGGTTCTGGTTTCAAGTTGTGCCAGCACTACTGGCAGAGAAGAAGAATAAAGCTCTGACTACAAACCCAGGTGAGAAGAGTTTGACTACAGGCTTGGGCACCTGCTGGAACCTATGTGAGGGAGGAAAGGAGTGATGTAGCTTTACGAACTCACCTTTCCTCCAGGAGAGGGTGTGGGAGCATATGCCTGGTATGCACATTCTGGTGGCTGACTTCCCAGGTAGAGACTGAAGACCTCATGAGAGTAATGACTTCAAGGACACAGGGATGTCTTGAACGATTACATCATTTATTTAAATGGGTGACACACACTCACCAACATCAGGTGTACACCAAATCCTGGGTATGTTAATGGGTATGCACACTGAGGTTATGGTTGCAGAAATCACAAAACTAACCACCCCTGATGGTTGCCTAAATAATTATCCTCATGGCTTGCTCTCACACTGGCATACAGAGGAAGAGTGGACCAGCTGTCTGAGAGATGGTCTGATGGTCAGCAGGCAGTGGGGGGGGGCAAGAAAATTAAAATGACAGGTACAAATGCACTTTATAGACTGTGTTGGCAAGTTCATAGCTCCGTTTGTTTGAGCAAGAAATCCCCAATTACACTTTTACTATGCAAACAGCTATAGCTAAATATTAAAATAACAAATGACATACTATAAAACACACAAGTGACTACTTAAAGAATAGAAAGGTGCGGACTAAAGAAACCAGATGATGGTTATGTTAGTTCTTTCATTCCCAGAAAACTTCATCATCTTAGATCTTATTGCTATGGTGGATACCTCCTGGTTGCAATGTTTAACTTCTGGAGAGCCATTAGAATAACAATCCATAGCATATATGCAGAATTGCAAGCAATACTACTACAAATGGAAAGAAATAAAGGCATCTGTGCCAAAGCATGCCCCCTCTCTGAACTGTGAATCTATTTTGTAAGGTTTAGTAAAGATGTGGAAATTAGCCCAGAGTGTTACTTCTAAAAGAATAGCTGTGTAAGAATTACCATAATGATAGATGTCCTCTTCTCTGTTGCAGCATTCTTTACATGAGGGAGTTGCCTGCCAGAGAGACCAGACGTCAGCCAGTATGCCATAGTCTTTTACTACTGTGAGGTGCGCTGTACATCTGACATAGGCTGCTATCGGATGTAGGCCATAAAAGTGACGTAGGTGTGCACCATCCTCAAAACTGAAGCTACAGGTGGAGAGGTAGTTCAAGGATAGAAAGTCATTACCATCCAAGAACAGAAGGAAATGGAGAAGGAGGGTGGGACAGAATACTGCAACAGAGAAGAGAAGGACATCTATCATTATGGTAAGTTCTTACACAACTATTTTATGTCGTTCTAGTCATCAGTTGCAGTATTCTTTACTTGAGTGAGAACACCAAAGCTCATGTAGAAAGGGAGGTGGAAGTAGCTGAAGAATTTTCCAGGAAACCATGAAGAATGGCCCTGGCAAATCCAGCCAATGGAAACAGAATCCAGTTTGTAGTGTTTGGTGAAAGTGTGGACCAAGGTCCAAGTTGCTGCTTCTAGAATGGAGTTGGTGTCTAGTCCCTTGAGGAAAGCCCCTGAGGAGGGCACTGTTTTTTTAGAGTGAGCGCTGATCGAGCACGGAAGGGATTTTCCATGGCAGGCATAGCAGAAACAGATGGATTTGGAGATCGTCTGTTTGGATACGGGCAATCCCAGAGCCCTAAGGTGGAAAGACGCAAATAGTTGGCTTGATTTTCTAAAAGGTTTACTTTTGTGAAGGTAAAACCTGAGTTGTATGTGCACATCAAGTGTGTGTAGGATCCTCTCACTATTGTTATGGAGAGATGGGAAAAAGTTGGGCAGTGAATGGCCTGGTTTAAGGACAACTCATTAATTGCTTTTGGCAAAAAAGAAAGGTTGGTGTAAAGGGAAACCCTGTCTCTGTGCAAGATCAAGAAGGGGGGAGAAGCCATCAGGGCCTGGTGCTCAGAGACCCATCTAGCAGAGGTTATGGCCACCAGGAAGATAGATTTCCAGGTGCAGTGCTAGAGAAGGCTGGCTCAAAAGGCACAAGGGTCAGTTACTCTAGTACAAAGTTAAGATCCGGGGGGGCACAAGTCACTGTTTTGGATTCAGATCTGGAAGCTAAAGGAGTTGGAAGGGGCAGACATGCAGAGACACCTGATAAATGAACTTTAATTTTAGATTAAGCTAAGCCAGCATTCAGTAACTCACACAAATATGAAAGAACCAAAGGGAGATCCACCAAAAGCAGGTCCAGGTTTCTAGCAAGACATCAAACTGAAAATCTCTTCCATTTGGAAAGATAAGATTTCCTTGTATTGGGTTGCCTGGTCTCCTGCAGGGCTTGAAGCACGCCCTCAGACAAAAGGTGTCTAAAGGGTATCAGGGCTCTATTACCCACAGAGTCAGTTGAAGAGTTTCCAGGTGTGGGCAGATGAGGGAGCCCTTATTCTGTATGAGTAAGTCCACTCTGTGTGGTAACTTTTGATGATTACAAGTAGCTAAATAACCAAAAATGAAACTAACAATTCACAAACCGCTACCAGTAAAGCGCACGAATTCACAGAAATATACACTATATTCTTTATTGAGCACTTTCTTCTGGGTATAGCAATAGACTTCTTCAGAATCAATTAATTAAAATTACAAACCATTTATAAAACCCTTCCTATAAGATCATGCGCTCTAAAACACCAATAACAATTAGTCAACTAATAAATATGCATTGAGAATAAATCAATGGTCAATGCCAGCTCTTCCACCACCCCTAACTAAACCATATTGTATTTTTATTTAATTGATTCTGAAGAAGTCTATTGATATACCCAGATGAAAGCACTCAAAGAATAAAGTGTATATTTGCATGAATTAATTTGCTTTACTGGCAGCTGTTTGCGAATTGTTAACTTGTGATGATGATGGCCTTGCTAGGTGCAGAAGAAGGAGGAACCAGTGCTGTCTGGAAGAAAGACTGACCGTGGGGCTGGTAGTTTTGTTCCATAGTTAAGCCAAAAATGGTGCCTCTTTCCTGGGGAAGACAAGCAGCTAATGCTGACAAAAACTGATAGTCACAGAAAAACACCTTAAAATATTTTCCAGCCCCCAAAAAGTAAAATAAACACAATTTTCCATATAAAAATGACTTCCAGTTACTTTACACAACTTTTAAAATAAGAGGAAAAAAGAACACTCCTGTTTAAAAGTACAATACAGTCTCATGACAACTCATTAAAAGACAAAACTCCTAGCTTTAAAAATAACTTTCCTAAAGAGGAAAGTGATAAAACACAAAATATTTAGAAAATGAAAGTTTTCCCCCCAAGGGAACTTTATCTGCCCAGCAAAGGAAAAGCATCAAGATAACCTTTGATCCTCAAAAGCCTTACAGGTGCATCAAGATGACCGCTGATATTCAAAAGCCTTAGAGGAGTATACTACTTAGCTGCAGTAAAGCTCTGAAAGGTTTGATGGCTAAACATGTCTTCTAGTCAGCTTAGCTCGAGCTACCTGACAGTTTGAGTGTGTGTAAGGTGTCCTGAAGCTTTGGAAGCTGGTCAGCTGTTATAGCTTTGTTAGGATATTATTCATACAGCTAAGGCTATTGCACAGTGATCAATTTGATGAACATTCTTAAAAAACTTGGCCATTTACAACTGAGTTAATAATAGCAGATTCCACTGTAGAAATCATTACCACAGAAATTTAAATCAGTGTTTTGTTAAAAAAAAACAAAAAAAAAACAAAGAAAAAACACTCATAAAAGTTAGCAAAAACAGAAGAGGGGAAAAAAGACTAACAACTGTCTGCGAAACTAAAGGGTACAATGAACTAATGGATTAAAAGTGACATGACATAGGGTGAGAAACAGTTTTATTTTCGCAAAAAAATGGAGTTTAGATGCTAGTCATGGTTAATGTATACTGGTGCTTAAGACCTGAACTGACTTGTGTGTGAGATCAGGTTCCAAAACTTGGGGGAACAGTTCCATTGCTTTATGTGGCTATAAAGCTGAAATGTTACAGATTGCTAAACAACTCAGTTTTGTGATGTTAACTGTAAAGAAATGTGCACTGCTGCAAACAATTACATGAATCTATGCCACAATGGCATGCCAAAAATATTAACACAGGTATTTAGGACTGGTGAAAAGACAAAAAACTGACGCATATGATATACAAGTGGCATTCAGGCCACTGCATAAGTACAGTGGCATTCTAACATAAAAATGGGCATGCCACTAACTGTTGAATAGAAATGGTAAGGGGAATAGAGCAGACACCTACAAAGAACATACAGGAAAACAGTAACTGCTACCCATATATATTCAATATGCAGATCATATGAATAAAGGCAGTGGCTATTTCACTGATCATGTTGAAGAAATGTCCAAAAGTGACCAGACAAACTCTGTACTACTGTATCTGTTATTCTTTATTTGCCTCAGAACAAATTCTCCTGCCAAACAGTTAATTCTATCAGAGCTATTGCAATTATATTATAACACAGCTAGACAGATGAATAGACTATTGCACACTTAGTCAAAGACATCACTACTAAGTGAAACATACTGTCCAGTTTATATACTCTTTTCAACCAATGTTATTTTTAAACATCCTTGTGACTTGTTCTTCTGGTTTCTGTCTGGGTCATGAGTATTTTCATGCCTTTTTTTGGTCCTCGCTGTATCTGAAGACTTCACAAATGTCTCTCCATGTCATCTTTGTGTCACTTGACCTGTCTGCATTTTATTTATTTATTTCTGCATCTGAAAGCCAAGAAAGTCAACTTCCTTTTTTTCCTATAACAGGATGCCTTTACAGTAAAGCCCACAGCTCTATGTTATTAATATCTAAGCTGAACATGTACAAGAAATAACTGTTTTTGCAAAGCAAGCCATATTATTTTGAAAACTGCTGTTTGGCCTTGCACATTTCCCTCACTGTACACACAGTATAATTTTGGGGAAAAGCATTTTAATTTACACAATATCTATCACTTGCGAGAAAATATTTTGTCTTGGTTATACTCTGAATGCAGAACAGCAATCTTGGTTGCGTGGCAAGTGAGTTATTTTGGTATGGAACATACAAAAATGAAACATGTTGGTACTGTAAGATGTGTTAGTAGTCTAAAACATTTTGATATGGCCCTGTAGGTATTCATCCCAGAAAAGGAGACAAAGAAAAAAAAAAAGACAATTCTAGAAATATCTGATATGAAGGGTATAAGCAAGAAGCTTGAACCAAAGAATAGCAATGCAATCAAGTTATTCTTAGCATGATTAGAGAAATGTTTTGATATGGACAAGAAAAAAGGCATTGGTGTTCTTTAAATATTAGGCTAGAGAGTGTTGAAAGTAGGCAGCTATTGTCAGCCTATAGCTGAATCTGGCAGTGATCAAAAAGTCATGTAAATGCCTAAAAGCCTTACTGGAACAGCAACAGGAGACTTCAAGACTTCTTGAGCTGTGGTTACACTTGATAAATCTGGGTACAACTTTCCATTTTTTTACTCGTTTCACTAGGCTCTAGCAAAAGCAACAAGTCAGTTTTGCACATTGACATTATGAAAGAACAGGACTCTGGGGTCCAGACAGGGCTGCCAGACGTCCCTATTTGGGCGGGACTGTCCCGAGATCAGCAGCCTGATGGTCTGCAAATCTGGCAACCCTGGGTCCAGATGACTTTACAATATATTAAGTCCTACACATTCCCCAAACATTTTACTCACCATTCACTTCAGTAAAAGGTGAGGAACTGCAATGGCTTCATCTGTGACTGCAGTGTTCACTACTGTTCTTAAAGACTGGAATGACTGAAGCAGAGACAAATGGGCTGCTTTAATTTCACAGCAGCCTAGGAGCCAGTTGTCCAGGTAAGGAACCACCTAAGATTGCAACTGCACTCATGCATTTGGTAAACAAGTTGGGGGATAGGATGAGTCCAAGCAGAGCTCAAAAAATGATACTGACTAGATCTTATCCAGAAGTGGAGAACCCCCCCCCCCCTTTCATGAAATGTATATGTAAGAAAGCATCTTGAAGATCTAAACAGTACATACAGTCTCCTGTTCACAAGAAAGAAATGAGTGGACTGTAACCATCCAGAACTTGTGTTTTGAAATACACTCATAATTGTCATACGCAACAAGAGCTCAAAAGTCTTGAAGGCTTCTAATGCAGTCCCGGTCAGGCTTTGTGTCTTAAGACATTTACACAACTTTTTGATCCCTGCCAGATTCAGTCACATACTGGTAAGGAACAACTATGTGACAAATGAGGATACAGTTACAAATTACTGGTAAAGAGGGAAACCTTATTTTGCCTCAAGTAGCACTGTCAAAGGGGCTGTCATGTTTGAAGTGACAGCAAACTAAGTAATGATTTATTAAACAGAACATCTAAGAGTAAATTTGCTGCACAGTTAGTATGTGTGCATAAAATCCGACATACTTCCTGAAGCACACTAGCTAGTCAGTGTCTAGCACATATCCATGCATTTTCAATATCTGATTTCTTCCAGTTCAACATCATGGGATCACAGCCTAACCTAGCAATAAACAGTCACAAGAAGCCAGGACTGGATGGAACTCCAGTCTAACTTAGGACACACAATCACAAGTACACTCAAGAAAATGCATCAGTGCTAATCACCATGCCAACATGTCTGAGAAGAAGCTAGATAACCAAGCAAAAACTCACAAATCATGGTGAGGGCATGCAAACTCCAAAAAAAGAAGGCATCCGTGGATAGAGGGTCCAAGCAGTGAGCCAACAATGATAACCACCAGGACACCCTACCTCCTTGCTGCAGACAGAAGTAAAAATCTGGTAATGCATTATATTTTCTGTGGGATTAACCCCACATCTCTATCTTCTCATAGTATGTAGTCTGAATAAAATTCAAAAACAGTACTAGTAGGAAGCTGTACTCTATGTATTACATACTCAGTTGTAGAAGACACATTTCTCTTGTTATGAAATTTACTGAAAAAAACGTTTGCTGTGGATTTAACTACAGTCATGAATGAAAGTGAGCAACCGACGCTGCATTACACCCGAAGAGGCTGATGTAGTCCCTATTAAAGAACCACTATCTTAAGGTCTTCCTCAAACATACATCCCATGCATAAAAGACAGAATGTGAGGGAGGGGCATGAGCTCAGCCTAAAAGTACAATGCATTCTAACTCAGAGCTGCAGGTATGCAGAAATAAGTACTCACCCTTGGGCTTGGCACATTTGGCATTGCAACATGCTTGCCAGCCAATAAAGAGAGGCAATTAGGGAGCATATGAAAGTCTACCTTCTACTGGATAATAACCATCTGGACATTCTTGGTTCTTGGACATTTGTAGAAGATAGGAACAGAAGTACTAACAGGGGAACTGGACTTTATGATCACGGTAGTGAACAGATTGTTCCATAAATTTTGTGTCTTTCGGCTTTTCCCGGTTAGGGGTCGCCACAGCGGAACGCCGGTCCGCTAATGATTGGTAGTGGATTTTTACTTACCGGGTTACCAGCCCTGACGCACAACCTTCAACGAAGGCATGCCCCCATTCACGTATGCCGCCACACAGAAGATGCTCTAGCTGAGAATCGAACGGGACAACATCTTGCTATGAGGCAACAACGCTACCGCAGCACCACCATTGTTTCATAAATATTATACAAACAATTTTGTAAAAAAAAAAGTGCTAGGTATCATTGACAGTCTACAGAGTGATACAAAAGAATGTAATTCAATAATACTCCTATAAAAGAAAAGAAGCAAGTAATGCCATATGATAAGTAGGCATAGCGCAGCTAAAGGACACTAGCAGGCACTGTGATATAACTGAGCCAAAGTGGCAACAATAGGTATGTTTAGCAATGTGAGAGGAAATAATAAAAAAGGACATTAATTCTGCTTCACAGTATTAACTATGTGGGTTGCAAATGCCTATGAAAGAAAATCTGTAACAAGATACTAAATTTTGTTCCACAGCCTTAGCATATTAAGTAGTTAAGTCTTACTTAAATCTGCTTCAACAGACCTCCTCAAAGCGAGACCCTAAGTCCCGTTTGGAAATCTGAATGAAACACAAATCAAATAACAACATTAGAGAGATATCAATATATTATGGATAAAACTACAAAGTGGTACATATTGGATAAATTTTATTCCTGAAACTAGTGTTTCTACTTTTAAGATGCTGCATACTCAGAGGACTGCAAAGAACGTGATACTTTAGATGGATACATTTGTCTACCTATTTGTTGGAAAAGATTCATAACATTTAGCTATTTAAAAGCTAAGACGTCAAATCTCTCTTGTATTGAGCAGCTACACTGCGATAACAGCAACATTTATATAGGGCTTGCGAATGACTGAAACATAATATCTGACAGGAGATTGTTCTTCAGTGAAGAGCTGTACCATACGCAAATGCAAAACATGAAACACACCTCTGATATGAGAGTATTTGCACAGTGCTTGGGAAACAAAAACATGTTGATGAACCAACATTTGTTGCTGTGAAATGATGTTATAATGTTTCTGGTGCAGTGGTACATTATACAGAATGACTGTGTAACCAAAGTTATACAGTACTAGAAATTATAGAAAAAGGTGCATCTAATGTGGCAGGAACACGGGTGCTGGGAACCAACAAAACATCTCTGTAATACAGAGTAAAGTGCAACCTGCTGGAAAACATCAAGCTGCTGTGAAAAAAGTGACAAAATGTTCACTGTAAAACAGTAAAACTTTGTTTTTACTTGTTGACATAAATTTCCCCAACACAATCACTATATGCAAGCAATATTTATCACATTCAAATTATATGCAATATAAGTTTTGGTAACTGCACTTTGGAGATACGTTTCCAGCGGATCATCCAGGTATATGAGCCACTTTATTCCAACGTCTCTATAAAAAAGTAAAAAACGAAGTGCACTTCATGTGCTGAATTCTGACTAGCATCCACTTCATGAAGCAGCAACAAGGCTCCTTTTGTAAGCAGCCAAGCTAAGATTCCAGGAGGACTGACAAAGAACGACATGTGCTGACATAAGGACTGACAGAAAAGCTTTGACACAACCAAAGTTGTTAGAACAACTAGGCAGCAGTCAACTCTTTATCTACTTGCAACAGTGATTGACGAAAGCAATGACATTAGTACAATAGCTTCTAAAGTACAGTGCCTTTTTTTCTTGGGAAATACACCTTAGTATATTTACATTTGCTCCAAAGTATTGTTAACAAGATACTGTAAAACACACCTTGTTTTCTCTGTTTAAAAGGGATATACAAGCACCTTATAGCTTGCTGTGGAAGTGGTGAGTGTTAGCTGTAACTTTAAACAGAACATGAACATTCACTGAATTAGTGAGCAATCTATACGACACAGAAAACACGCATTACCCATATGCGTTTGGTGGTACCTAAGAGCTACACTAATCCACATGACATACTTGTAGGAATGCAGAAAGTATGCATTTCAGACAAAAATGTGATGTTAGGCTTGAAATTAAAATGCATGCTTAGTAACAGATAATTTAATGCTTCCATTAAACACTAGAAGATGTATTTAATTTGCACATAATCCTATGATAGATCAAATGTTAAAAAGGAAGGCTGGTTTTCAGATTAAATTAAAAAATAAAAATCTTCAAAGATAAGTAAAATCTTCATATAATGTAACTTCTGGAAAATTACTAAATGAAAGGTTAAGAGAACTGATAAGACCAGAAAAAATGTTCAGATTTGAAGCTAGCAACTGTACAACAGCAAACGTGATGCAGTATAAAGCAGGGTGTCTTCAGGGATGCTGCTGCAATTCTTCTGCCACATCTATAATTGCATCCCAGGAAGAAAGTACAGCCAAAGACTAGGTGATGCAAAGGTTACCACCACCCACCTGAAGCACTGTAGATAGAATAAAACAAATAAAAATCACAGCAATTTTATGTATGCAGTATTTAGAATTTATTTTAATTTACATCATACCAGCATATAAATTGTCAATATAAAACAAGGACCCATCTATTTATTAAAAAAAATAAATAAAAAAATTAGACACAAGAAACTACATGAAAAGGGAAAAAAGTAATCTGGATGGTGCAGATAGGCCAAGATGGGGGGGTGTTTGAAGAAGACAGGAAGCAGGAAGACACTGCATAATGTGCATATGTGGGGGGTGGGAGCAGTGAGGAATAGGGTAGGCTGAGGCCTTTGTCTAGAGTACCAGTCCACCTAAGGCCAACCCTGGGTCACTTGGGGACAAAAAATGAGAAATGTTTCTTAATGAAAAAGGTGGAAGAACAGTATGCACTGATTAAAGAAACTACCACGACAGCACGGTTTGTTTTCATTCACAATTACAGAATTCTTTACTGAATTCAAATTTAAATATGGATGATGTTCAGAAGACATACATGTGTTAATGTAGCTGTGTCACTGTTACGTAACATATTTGTTCACTAAATAAATATTTTGTTTGCTGCTTGTTATCATATAAAAAAAGTTTAAGTTATTGAATGAGAACTGCGCTACTGCAATTGATCTGATTTCATACTCTTCCAAGTCCTGACGCACTACGACATGCTTCCGCTTTTGCTTAAAGCTGTGTTCCATGGTCTATCAGTGTGTGTACTTGTAACCAAATGTCACTACTAGGGAGCAGGCTGCAGTTTGAGGTGAAGCCAAATATTCCTGTTATCACAATGTTATCAAAGAGAAAACATGTTTCTAAATGCCTTCCACCTGTTACACAAAAACTTTCAAAAAGTAACTAATAAATCAAAGATATTTTTTTTTTGGGGGGGGGTTACTTCCAAAGCACTCTAATATGTGGTAATATTAACACTATATTAATTTTGCTTTATGCATTCTGCTCTTTTGACATATAGCCATACAGCTATACTTATGAATATGCTCAAGGCAGTACACTGTGGCTTTAAACATACTGTCTTCAGCATAATAGAACACTATATTTTTATATGAAGGTGCATGGAGATGTCCAAATACCAGCAAAGAAGTTATCACACAAGCTAGAAAAAAATCAGCCAAACATTTTATTATCACACTAATAGAGTATACTGTAGAAATGCCTGATTTGTAAATAGGGACATCTACCCTTCTGTTACTAGCAGAGCAGGTAAGGTAAGTAAAGCCATCAGACCAGGCAAGAACTTTCAGTTTCTCAGTCTTATCGTAAGTCGCCTCACAGTAAGACGTTGTCCTGTTCGATTCTCAGCTAGAGCATCTTCTGTGTGGAGACATGCGTGAATGGGCAAGGTTGTGCGTCAGGGCTGGCAACTCGGCACATAAAAATCTACTGCCAATCATTAGCAGATCGGAGTTCAACTGTGGCGACTCCTCACCGGGAAAAGCCGAAAGACACAACAACATCGTAAGCAAAAAGAAAAATGTAGGGTAGCTGTTTTGTTTCTAAATGCATAAAGTCATTTAGCAGAGGCTTTAAAAAAAGCACTGCAGAGTTTAGAACTATTTTTCGATTTTTCTAAGGTGAAAACAGCTGCAAATTGGCACCCGATTTCACATTCACTATCATTATAACAGTTACAACAACTAGAAAAACATTCACTGAAACAGCATCAAAAACTGTTTATTATTAACCACATTAAATCATTCAAATACTATTATACCTCCTCTGACATACAACTGTTTAACATGCATCCTCTTTGTCCTATGCATTCTAATAGATAAGTGCAACAGCTTGATTATGCACTAGCTGAAAACAATAGTTCTACAAATTATGCCTTATTACTAAAACAATCACTAAGTAAACCTGTATGAAAACACTTACAGTTTTCCAGATATATATATATATATATATATATGTATATATATATATATATATATATATATATATATATATATATATATATATATATATATATATATATATAAATGGACATTGTAGCTGCAACATCGACTCAGTTCTCCTCTACATCAGTGCTAGATGGATATTTGTAAGGAATACTTTATTTTGCATATTCTGCTATTCCAACGACTGAAATTCATATACGAGATACAAAAGGGCAAACAGGTAGTTCTTAATGACCTATCTTCCAAAATGTACAGACATTCTGAATTGCGTAGTTTGTCAACAAAACACCTTGAAAATCTCATTTCTTTTATAGCTTGCAAATCATTATCCTTAAGGGCCTTGATGATTTTTCTCAAGTAAATAATTTGTTTTACCTAAATTTATATCTTTACAAGTATTCTACATTACACTGTGTTGACACATGATCAGCATGGTTCAGAAAACTGCATTTCCTCAAGCTGTCCTCTCTCTTTCTTTTTTTCTTTCCAAACGTTTCAATTAAGGTGCCAACATTCTTTCATCAACTTTATCCATCCTGCTGTTATCTGACTGTCTACAAGGACTTGCTTGTATATCATATTCAGTTCAAACATTAAATACGTTTCTGGAAACATCCTTCACAGGCATGGAAATTTCTACGAATGTTATACACTGGACTCATTAGACCTACAGATGTATTCTGCTACCAAATATCTCCACTACATGTGACTATAGAAAATATCTTTGTACAAATAAATGTCAACAGCGATTATAATATCTTAACCCCTTCTAGGTCTTCTCCACCCATAACATGGTTTTGTTTACCCTTTTGATTTCAGCCTCAAAAATGTACATGCCCCTTCCATTTCCTGTCAACAGTAAATATCAACCCTAAATATGAATAACTTACTACTTCTGGCCTTTGCTTACCCACTTTGATTTTAACATTCTTACTTTTACTGAAGTTTTATATACATACACACACACACACACACATATATATATATATATATATATATATATATATATATATATATATATCTATATATATATATATATATATATACATATATATATTGTCAGAAGAAAAAATTCAAGCGAGTCACATCTGCCTCAGGTGATGAAAAACTTCTTTATTTGCAGCTAACCAGATTACAGCAACATGTTGGCCAAGATGATCTCAATCTGATCAGCTTGGTTACTGACATCAACTTTTATACTTTCCTGTTACTAGCCAAAATAGCTTTTGTTACATTTCTAACAACTGACAGTTGGCTATGAAAAACATCTAGGATCACAATTTACCTCAGAAAAGAATGCTTTACCTCAAAACCACAGCTAGTGTAGAACGTTTACCTCAAAACCACAGTGGTAGCTGGAATTTTCCAGAGCCTGCCTCAGTAAATTAACTCTTATTCAGAAGTATAGAAAACAGGTGTTATTCAAGTTCATAAGCAAACTACATATATATCATAGATAAAGCCCATCTTTAATAAACATGGTTCAATGACCTTTTCTTACCAACACTTCAGCACATAGCATATTCATTTTGCTAGATGGGAGAAAGAGACAAATAATAGTATGTTTTAAAACTTTTTCTCTTAACATTTCCCCCCTCAAAACACTTTTGTCTTTTTTATTTCAGCAATATATGGTAAAAACTGAGTTTTTCTTTGCATACATTACTTCATTTGCAAGACAAACTTTTAAACTTCAAAACATTTGCAAAAGTCACATTTCAATGTATTCACTTTCACCAGTCTGTTGCAACTGCTGGTACATCATTTTCGTAACAGCAGTATCAACCAGTCTTTGTAGAAGACCTCTGATACAGGGTATACAACATCAACCACATACCACCATGATAGCCACACCGACTCCGATGGACACCAGGAAACTGCTGATGAGATGACTCCATTTTCCAAACCACTCTTGTAGAAAGTCTGTAAAGGGATTACTTACCCCAGAGTTCTCTGCCAATTCTTCGGATAACATCTCCAAACCTTTCAAAGCTCGAGTGATGCTCCCATCAGGGGCAGTGTTATTTGGAATATATGTACAACAGAAAGTCCCAAACATCTTGCAAACTCCTTCTTTGGCCAGGAGCATATCCAACGCAATTCGATTCTGCCATGCCACCTGCGAAGTGGCCTCCAGTTGTTCAGTAATACCTTTTAATGCATCTTTGGTATAGTTCACAAAAAGTACAGTTTTGTACCTACCATAAATGTAGATGTTCGAGTGCTAATATAGCTGCAGTCATAACAGATGGGTTCTCCTGCCGTCAGGCGGGTCCTCGGTCAGCCGAATTCCAAAGTCTAGGTCCGGCATCGGTTGTTGTCGCTTCTTCCCTGACGTCAGTGTGACAGGGGTATAAAGGAACCAGCCAATGCCATTTTCTTCAGTTTTTCTTGCCCCAGATGTCAGGTGCCCCCAAAAGGAAGGCAATACATAAATTTGTGTAATAAAGCAATGCAATATAAACAAAATACAGTAGTTGCAAGCAAATACACCATAAATGAATACCCCAATCAAGTTGTATGAGGAGGTGTTAGCCAATAGGCCTGTCCCAAGAGGGGAGGGAGGGAGGGAGGGAAACCGGGACTGCAGCTGTATTAGCACTCGAACATCTACGTTTATGGTAGGCACAAAACTGTACTATGTTCATCGTGCATACAGCTGCAGTCATAACAGATGGGTAGAATCCCAAAGCTAAGAAAGGGGTGGTAGGCACTAGGTGGAACTAGGAGAAGCCAGGATGCAAGACTGCAGTGGCAAAGCCTGCTCTAGATTTGGAGTATAATGGTAGGTGGTAGTGCTTGGAGAAGGTATGCACAGAACTCCAAGTGGCTGCTTCCAAAATATCTTTGGTAGGAACTCCTCTGAGGAAAGCTGCGGAGGTAGCTGTGGCCCTTGTGGAGTGAGATCTGATGCCTGTAGGTACAGTTTTGCCATGAAAAGAATAGTAAAGTGTATGCAGTGGGCTATCCATTTTGAGATTGTCTGTTTGGAAATTGGCTTTCCTTGAGCTCCTACAGCATAGGACACAAAGAGCTGTTCTGATTTTCTGAAAGGCTTTGTTCTGTCCAAATAATAACGCAGTTGTCTGTGGATGTCCAAGGAATGTAGTAATCTCTCCCCTTTGTTTTGAGGATTAGGATAAAAGGTAGGTAAGTGTATGGCCTGATTCAAAGCTACCCTGGATACCACTTTAGGCATAAAGGACGGGTTGGTTCGTAAGGAAACTCTGTCCTGATGGAAGATGATAAAAGGCTGCACAGCCATGAGAGCTTGTAGTTCTGAAACTCTACGAGCTGAGGTAATAGCCAGAAGGAAAGCTGTTTTCCAGGATAAATATTGCAAATCTGATGAGGCAGCTGGCTCAAAGGGAGGCAAGGTCAGTTTTTCCAGAATGAAATTGAGATCCCAAGCAGGTATTGGTTGTTTCCTTGGGGGTCTTAGATTCTTAGCCCCTCTGAGGAACTGTCTTAAGAGAGGGTGAGAGAATAAGGATGGATCAGTGTTGTATTCTGCAGAAATGGCTGAGGCATGGATTTTGATGGAGGAGAATGAAAGTCCACTGCTTAGCAGCTCAGCTAGATACTGTAGTATTTGAGGTAAATTCAGTTTTCCAGGATCCTGACCCTTTTTTTTCATTCCAGACACAAAACAGTTTCCATTTTGCGGAGTAAGCTTTTCTAGTTGACGGCCTTCTAGCCTCCAAAATGACATCCTGCACCTCCTTGGAGAGTAGGGTCTGTTGTGATGCTAAGGAATCTTCCATGCGGCTAGATTGAGTGTTTTTAGCTGGCTGTGAAGAGTTTTGAAGCTGTGCTGAGTCAGGAGAAGAGGCATTAGAGGCAGGGTCCATGGTGGGGAATGCGTCAGGCTCCTCAGGAGTGGGTACCAGTGTTGTCTTGGCCAGTCTGGAGCAATGAGAATCATCTTTGGTCTGTCTGCTCTGGTTTTCAATAGAACTTTGGGCAGCAGAGGAAGAGGTGGGAAGGCATAAACTGTCATTGATGTCCAACTGAAAGAGAGAACATCCACTCTCCAGGCCTTTGGATGGAAAATCCTTGAGCAGAATGTTGTCAATTGGTGATTTTTGTGGGAGGCAAAGAGATCTATGTCTGGCCTTCCCCATGCTTGGATTATTTCTGTAAAAACTTTTGGATGCAACTTCCATTTGTGTGGGTCGGTCATATTTCTGCTTAGGTTGTCTGCCAGCGTGTTTTCCTTGCCTGGCAAGTACTGTGCTTGTAGTTCGATTTGTAAGTCCATGGCCATGTTCCAAAGGGACATGGCCAGTCTGCATAGGGGGTATGAATGTGTTCCTCCCTGTTTGTTTATGTACCACATAACTGTGGGGTTGTCCGTTCTTATCAATAGTTGACCTGGTTGCAGAAGGTCTTTGAAAGCTATAATAGCATTTATTACTGCTAGCATTTCCTTTTGATTGATGTGAAGGTGCTTTTCTTTTTGGGACCATTTGCCCTGAATGCACCGATCTGCCATGTGCGCCCCCCAGGCGTAGTCCGAGGCGTCTGTTGTGATGACTTGATTTGCTTGAGGCTTGCTGAATGGAAGACCTGTGTTTGTTTGGCATGCTTGAGCCCACCACAGAAATTCCTTTTGTAGACATGGAATTAGTGGTATTATTGTTTCCAAACTGTGGCTGTGTTCAGACCATAGGTTTTTCAGGTACCATTGAAGTTTCTTCATATGCAGCTTTGCACATGGGATTAGTAAGATGCAAGATGCCATGAATCCCAGAGCCTGCAGGATTTTCCTTGCAGTCAGCCTGGTGCAATTTGCTAGTGCTCTGAAGTATTGAGTTAGTTGCCCCTGCTTCGCTGGCATGAGGTAGGCCATCTCTGGCATGAGGTAGGCCATCTGGGTGTTTGTGTCCAAGTTGGCACCCAGGAAAATTATCTTTCGAGAGGGTATTAGCCTTGACTTCTTTTCATTGACTGTGTATCCCAGAGAGTTCAACAACATTATTACATAAGCCAGATGTTTCAGAAGAATGTGCTTGCTGTCCGCTTGGATCAGGCAGTCGTCCAAATAGGGGTATATTTGTATCCCTTGAAGTCTGCAGTAGGCAATTACTGATGCCAGGCATTTCGTGAATACTCTGGGCACAGTAGATAAGCCAAAGGGCAATGCAGAGAATTGATAATGGGTTGAACCTGCAAGAAATCTGAGGTATCTTCTGCAATTTTGTCTGATTGGGACATGCAGTTACGCCTCCTTGAGGTCCAATGTTACCAGCCAAGACTCCTTGCCCGGCATGGGAAGAAGCTGCTGTAGAGTGAGCATCTTGAATTTTGGTACAAGTAGGCCTCCAATCTTTTCCCTTCCTTGGTACCAGGAATAGTCTGGAATAAAAACCTTGACCTTGTTCGTGCGTAGCTACCTCTTGAATAGCTTTCATGTCTATGAGATCTGTAATTTGCCTTTGTGCCTCTGCCCTTTGATTGTGTGGCAGGTTTGGCATGCCTCTCATTTTTGGAAGGGTGTGAAAATGGAATCTGTAGCCTCTGTTTATAATGTCCAGGATCCATTTGTCTTTTGTGACAATATGCCAATTTTTTGAAAATAATGCCAGTTTTCCTCCTAAGGGTGCTGCCATTTGAGTCTTGCTTGGCATGCAAAGGGGAAAGTCATTGGGCTTGCTTTCTGAATGATTGCGAGTTATCCTCACCACCTCTTTGTGTAGGAGCTTGCCATTGTCTGCCTCTAAACGATCCTTGGGATTGTCCTCTGCCCCTCGGGCGCCTGTATCTACCTCTTTGGGGTCTGTCCGTGGCTGGAAAGGACCAATTTTTGGAAGGCCAATTTCTACTGAAACGTGGGGGTTGTACCTGTAGAAAATCTTTCACAGTTTGCATTGATTTAGCCTTTTCCTCCATTTTCCTTAATACCTCCTCAGCATTAGCACCAAATAATACATCCTTTTGTAGAGGGGCATCTAGTAATTTAGCTTTGACATGATCAGGCAAGGTTTGTTCCTTGAGCCAGGCATGTCTACGTATGACTGATCCTGTAACAGCAGCTCTACATGAGGCCTCTAGAGCATCAAAACCACATTGTAATGTATGCTTACCCACTTGTTCTGCACTATGCATCAAATCCTGCAACTCCTTCAAGTCTGGTTGTTCAGTGATAACAAAAACTGTTGGTATTTTAGCATATGGAACTGACAGTTTAAGGCCCTCATGGTTAAGGTAGCCGAGGTATATACCTTTTTTCCCCACCTTTCTAAGGATCTGGAATCTCTCTCGGAAGGTAATGGATTTTTAGCAGTGGAGGCCTTAATTCTCTTGGGGCCCTGTGAGATGGTTTCTGGGTCAGCAGCATGGCTTTTGTATAGAAATTGGTGTGAGTCAGGAACCCTGTAGTACCTGTCAGGCTTGACTGGGGCTGGAGGCAGAGAATCCGGGTTAAGGCAGGCCTCCGAGAAAACATCATCTAGGATATCCAAGACAGGAGGTATAGCCAGAGGCCTGTGCTGAGGTAGCAAGAGAAATTCCCTAAGCCTTTTCTTGGAATCTGAATAATCTTGGCCTTCCCAGTGGAAGTGCTCCCTTAAGGTATGCAAAGTTTCCCCAAATGAATAATCCTCTGGGGGGGATACAGAAGGAATGAACTCCTCTGCATCAGAGTTTTCAAAAGGGAAGTAAGAATGTTCCTGATCATCAGAGTGCTCTGAAATAATGGAGCCCTGATCAGAGGAGGGGGATTCTTCCTCCACTCTGGGCCTTTTGTCCGGTGGGGGTTGAGAACCCCTGATAAGAGTAATTAAATCCTCAGCCATTTTAAGCATCTGTTTTTTAGGCATGGGGCCTGGAGATGGGCCCTGTGTAGCTTGTCTCTTAGAATGCATGGCTGCTTTAGACTTAGTGAAAGCCTTAATGGAAAAAGAAGAGGAAGGTCTGAAGACACCTTGAGTGGAGGTAGACCTGTCCACATTTTGAGGTTCAACGCCAGGAGTGGCTTTGGTATCTGTAGTCGGGGTGTGGGCAGAGGAGCCTGCGACCTCGGGCACAGGAGACACCGCCAATGAAGTGTCGTCAGTAGTCAGGAGCTACATAGGCGCCTCGCTGAGAACCGGACCATGTGTAGTCGGCTTTGGCGTGGTGTCGGTAGAGGCCGCGGACCTCGTGTGTCGGTCTTTATCTTTGCGTTTTTTAGACAAAACTGGAGTCTGAGTATCCGACGACATAATATAGTTAAATGTTTTTCCAAAATAATGCTGGGCGAACTCCGCCAGACGCTTAATGGTGCATTTGTTGAATGTAGCACAAAAGTGACAGACCGAGACGTTGTGGTCTGGGCCTAAACAAGGTATACAGAGGGAATGGAAATCCTTATGTGGTATTTGCTTCCCACATGAAATACAATTATTAACTTTGTCTGACATCGGTCTGAGGCAAGAAAAGTTTCCCCAACGGGGTACTTAGCTTTCAAGAAGACTTTGGTTTCCAAATTTTCGTTATTTCAGGAGCTGGCCGACCGGCACTTGCGAAATGCTTCTGCTTCGGGCACCGCGTGGCAAGAAAGACTGAAGAAAATGGCGTTGGCTGGTTCCTTTATACCCCTGTTGCACTGACGTCAGGGAAGAAGCGACGACAACCGACGCTGGACCTAGACTTTGGAATTCGGCCGACCGAGGACCCGCCTGATGGCAGGAGAGCCCATCTGGTATGACTGCAGCTGTATGCACGATGAACATCGCTGCTGGTTTTAGTAAATGTAGTTGATCCAGTCCACATTCTTATTGGGTTGAATCCAGACAAAGATGGATGCAAAACCAGCCGCTATTTGGTTTATTGCTTTGTATTCATCAGGCACGCCTCTTGGTATGCCAATGCTATCGATGTAGACACTGCTATCGAAGGATTGCTTCGGTGCCGCTCTTTTTCTCTTATTCAACCACCTCGGCTTTATTTCAGGTTCTCTTACGAAATTGCTTGCTGGAACTGGGAAAATGTAGAATGGCAGAATTAATTTTGCAAGTGCACAAGTTCCCTTCCAGGGAATCGTAAGCCTTGATCTGAGTTTGTTGTCTCCACATAACCACCATACGTCTGCCAAACTATGAGTTTAGTTCTCCAGAAATGGATTTTTATTGCCATTCACAGTAACATTGCAATAATTCTGTCCCATATTGCCATAATTCTTTCCTGAGCCATCTCTGGAAATGCACATATATGAACCTGGATAGGAAATCACTGTAGGCGGCTTCTCAACTTTGCTTATGACTGGAAAATGCTGGGTTTAATCTTTGCATTTATCTTCAGTTTTGTTGAAGAATAACTTTAACAGACACGTTAGGTTACCTTCAGCTTGCATCAATGGGACTGTCGCTAACTGCTGTTTATCTTCAGCACAAGAAACACAGTTCTCACGATGTGCCTCTCGGGTACTATATCTAACCCAAGATAACCATTCATTATGGTGTACGAATCCCGTCTCGAGTAACAACTGTTCTTCTTCTGTGAAGGCAAAATCTGCTTTACTTGTAGCATTTTTAAGGCTTTGCACTTTAAGTTGGAGGGTTCCCAAAGGATCAGTTCCAATTGGAAGAGACACTCCGATTCCATAAACTCCTGAATCACTTTCTTGTGGTGACACGATGGTTATAGTAATCACTTCAGTACCTTGGAAATGCAATTTTATTCTTTGTTGCCTGCTTTTATCTTTCTCTGGTATCACTGCACCACTTGTTTCCCATCCATTCACATCTGTTGACCACCAAACATTTGACCAGGACGCACAGTCTCTATTGCACAAGTATTTTGCAAGAGTCAGGAAATCATTACTGTTCCATTTAGCACAGTCCAAAATTCCTTCACAAAGTTTTACCTTGAACTTAGTAGTAACATCTGTTTGCACTTGCAGCACCACCATTCCTTTTTCTCTCACAACTGTTCCTTCTCGTATGGACATATTTACTTTCGCCACCAAAATCATCATCATGTAACAGTTGAACATGGCCATCCTTCCTTTGTAGTCAGACTTTGCATTCAGGGGTCCGATGGAGTCTGACCAACATCAATGGTAGAAGGAAAAGTCTTAAGTTTTTTTACAGTGGGTGATATGAATCCACGAAGTCCTCTCTGCGATCTTTACAGCCGTAGGTGTTGAGATAAGTACTTGATATGGGCCTTCCCACCTGGGAGATGACCAGTTCTTTCTCTTCACAATTCGGATCACACCCAGTCCCCGGGTGCCACGATTAACAAGGTTTCAGTTCTGGAATCTGCAAAGGAGTCATTGGTTACAAGAGACTTGACATTTAGCAGCTTCTTCATATAATCCGCTAGATCCTCACCCCCCTCACGTTCCGCTGGCAACAATCCTTGCCACTGCGGGACGTAATATGGTCTCCCAAACAAAAGTTCAAATGGTGTAAGTCCTTTGTAGGAGGGTGAGAATTGCATGTACAGGAGTGCCAATGGAAGGCACGCAGTCCAGGATCTATGCGTTTCTGCCATCAGTTTGCAGAGTTTACTCTTCAGGACACCATTGTGTCTCTCCACCAGTCCAGCTGACTGGGGATGGTAAGCACAATGGTACTTGAGATCAATTTGAAACACTTGACCCAACTTCTGCACAATCTGGTTTACAAAATGAGACCCATTATCACTATAAATGCGCCTTGGAAGGCCAAATCGGGGAATTATTTCTGTTGTCAAAAGCTTTGCTACTGTGTGTGCATCAGGATGCTTTACTGGAAAAGCTTCTACCCACTTAGAAAAAGCATCAGTTATAACTAGACAGACCTTTTTCCCTCTGAAGGTGTCAACTCAATAAAGTCCATACAGAGTGTGTGGAATGGATATGGAGGGGTAGGGAATACCTGCTTAGAATAGTTCGGAAAACCCAAAACAGAGGATCCTGCTATCAACTGCTTAATTCTATTAAATGCTTGTATTGCCTTATCTGTCAACTGTATATTACTTTTAGCTGCCATGGGAGTGTCATAGATCAGTGCGGTCAATGGCCCTACTTCTTCAGCATAATTAGGAATCCAACTTCTACAAAAATTAGTCACACCTAAAAACGACATCATCTCCCGCTTAGTCGTGGGCATAGGTGCTTCAAGAATTGCTTGTTTTCTTTTATTTTCCAATTGTCTACCTTCCTGCGAGATTAAATAACCCAAGTACTTTACTTGTGCTTTCCACAACTGTAACTTCTCTTTATTTACTTTATGCCCTTGCTCAGCTAAAAAACTAAGAAGGGCTAGGGTATCCTTTTTACAACTTTCCTGCATGGGTGAGACCAATAAAATATCATCTATATACAACAGGACCTGGCTTCCCTCTGGGGGAACAAACTGAGCTAAATTCGCAGCCATTTTTTGTGCGAATATTGTCGGACTCTCACAATAACCCTGTGGCAATCTGGTGTATGTGTATCTTTTACCTTGGAAAGTGAATGCAAACCAAAATCTACTCTCCTTGTGTAGTGGTATGGAGAAAAAGGCATTACTTATATCTATGACAGAAAAATATCTGTGCTGAGGTAGTAAATCATTAAGTAATGTATAGGGGTCAGGGACCACCGGTGCTCTTGGGATCACAGCTGAATTTACTGCTTGTAAATCCTGAACCAACCTCCATGACCCATCCGTTTTCTTTACAGGAAACAACGGAGTATTGCAGGGTGAATCTGGGCATTCAACAAGAATTCCTACCTGTTTTAGCTGTTTAATAACTGGTTTAATTCCTTCCTCTGCTTGCTTACTTAGTGGATATTGGTGCTTACGAGGTCTAAAACCTGACTTTGCAGTTATACAAACTTCACCTGCTGTTTTCATCAATCCCACATCTCCTTTACCTTTTGACCATAAATCTACAGGCAAGGCACTTAACGCACTATCTTCCTCTTGAGTTAGGAGGATTTGTCATGCCATTTCTGTTTTGTCATCCCTGAGGTGCACACTTGGTCGTGCCCAAGTCACCCAATTTAATCTTTGTACCTGGATCTGTTGATCTTTCAACTGACTTTCAGACATTGTGTTCCAAATCGTTACCTTTTTCGCCAAATCTACCCAATGTGTCCCCACTGCTTTAGTAACCGAGATATGTGGGCTATAACTTGAGCGATATAAAGAACTCATTTCCTTAGTCAAAGTACAGGTTACTACTGTATTACCTTGCGTATCCCAAAACATATCATTCAAAATTATCCTTGCACACTTGTGCTTAAAGAATTCTTTTTCAAATTCTTTATCCGGACCAAGGGCCTTATAGAACATTGTACAATGTAAGTGCGCCACAACCTGCGGTGACCCGCTCCTAGATTTACTTAGAGCTAGATTGATCAACTCTGTATCAACCCTCCCCAGGCCATCTGAAATTATCCGGACCAAGGGCCTTATAGAACATTACAATGTAAGTGCGCTGCAATCTGCGGTGACCCGCTCCTAGATTTACTTAGAGCTAGATTGATCAACTCTGTATCAACCCTCCCCGGGCCGTCTGAAATCAAGTCTAGGCTATACCAGTAAAACAAGTCTTGTACTCCCTGTACTACTAAGCCATCCGCTAACCTTTTTGCCTCAATACCCTTAGGTGTGGGAATTGCCGCTATTCCAAACACATGCATCAAATCTCTTCCCAGCAAATTAACTGGACAAACTTTTGATATAATTACCCTACACCTAACAGTTTGGTTTGTTTGCAGATCTGTGAACAGTAGAGGATGAGACAGTGGTTCCTTATAAATTTTCCTGTTTGCCGCTTTTACAAGGACAAACTCATCTGTTTCGCAGTTCGGAGGCAGAACTGCTGGACCCAAAAGTGTACTCGATGCACCTGAATCACATAAAAACTCCACTTTCTGTCCCTCAACCAAAAACTCTATCATGGGTTTCTGATCTAGATGCATAGCAATACCCAAATTTGCCAGGTTTATGACTTCACAGTCACAATCCCGCCCTTCCATTAGAGTGTTTCTGACATTCACTGTAGAGAGGGTCTGCGTCTTCACTATCCCCATAATGAAGATGGCGCCTTTCTTTACTATCATATAGTCATGCGGAGCCCTTGTTCGTAAGCTGTGGGGGATGTTGCCACTTTTCATAGTCGGCAGCGATGTGCCCACGTCTACCGCATTTAAAACATTCTCCACGTTTTAACCTTTCCCTATAGGCTGAATGTCCACCCGGTTCATTTAACATGTCCCATTGCGGGCCCCCACGTCTTTTTTACGCCACCACGGCGCCCTTGCCCCCTTTGGTCCTGTACTAGGAATATCCCACCATCATCCCCTACTGCTAACACTTGTACTTTCTTTTTCTTTTTTAGATTAAAATGTCGCTCAGCATGCCATGCATATTCAAACAAAGGTTGCAGTCTACATGTTCTGTGATCTACCATGTGCTTAGTAATAAAACTACTTATCGGAGCCTTACAACCTTTAAGAAAAGCATTTTTCAACTGCTGTTCATACGGACTATCATTGGTCTGATCCTGCGGAAACATCATTCCACAATGGTTATTGAACACTTCTGTCAGTCTTACAATATAATGATCTACAGATTCATCATCATTTTGAATGCACTGATTTATTACTGTCCAGTCTGCTCTTGGATGCCACTTATCAGAAATTTTCTTTAACAGATCAGTGACTCGCGTGTCTAACACCCCAGAATTATGCTTTAATGTAGTGCCGTCATCTGCCTTACATGTCCAAGTACCACAAACTAATTGCCAATCTGGACCTAAGATTTGTCGCACTACTTGTTCTACTTCTAAACCATTTAGATGATAACTTAAACGCATACCAGCTATGTCCTCAGAAAACATTTGAAAATTAACCTTGGGATGAGGAATACCATCCGTAGCTCGTTTTATATCCTCTCTAGCCCAGGGACGATAAACTAAAATAGTTGGCTCTTGTCCAACATCTCCTGCTTGTGGGTTTGCAACTTGTATTAAGGGAAGAGCTTCTGAATGGTCAGAACGTTTAATAGCCCAACGTCCTTGCCCTGCTGGTCCTGACCTTAACTGCATAGGTTGGTCTACCTGTTGCAAAGCAACTTTAGGTACTACGAGAATTTGTGGGGAAATTGGAGGGGTTTGAACATTTCCTTGAGCAGCTAATAACCCACCCTGCTGTACAGATCCCACATCTTCAGACTGATATTGAGGAGGTTCCTCTGGTATGGCAGCAGCAATTTCACCATACGGTGGGGCAGTTGCCTGCCTTTGTACTGCACAAACTGTGTGCTCATCCTCCTTATCTAAAAATAAAGCTACTTTTCCACTTGGCACCAGTGATCCCTTTTGATTTATTTTCTCTTTTTCCTGACACTGTTTTTCTTTTATAGCTTGTTTATTTGCTTCTTCTAACCATTTTTGTGATTGGGGAAATCCCAATTGTCTTTGCTTTTTAGTTCTAGTTCCTGCATCTCTTTTCAAATCTCTAACCAATTTTGCACAGGCATTCTTATTCAGTGTACCATCAAAACCATATTTCAGCTTCCACTTTCTCAAAAATTTAACATTATTTTTGTTTAAACTTTTCATATACTTAGCATCAACATTTAAACAGGCATCACTCTCACACTTACAGCAACTTGAACCCATGTTTTCCTAGATTTCTTATTTTAGGACTGTATATTTTAGGACTGCATCAAAATTATTTTTACAGGGCTTATTACAAAATGGGGCTATCTTAATGGGGATCCTAACAAAATAACAAGTAATCCTAACAAAATAACAAGTAATCCTAACAAAATAATCTTAATTATTCCTACCCACCCTTAACTAAAAATAAACCCCCTTGTTGACAAGGTTAAATTAAATTAAAAGAAAAAAAGGGTATTTTCATCCTACCTGAACCAGATGAGACTCTGTTTCCCCTTTTGGTTTGGAAACCGTCCCTCAGATAGGGATCAGAGAGTGGCCGGCCTCTTTCCAATGACAAATCAGTCGGAGGGCTTTCCGTCGAGGGAATCTTAAGATGAGAAACCCTCACCTGCGCAGGTTTTTCGGTCTCTCTGTCGGTCTGATCCATATCTTCGTAGAGGTCTCCGGTCCGAAGGACCAAAATGTCAGAAGAAAAAATTCAAGCGAGTCACATCTGCCTCAGGTGATGAAAAACTTCTTTATTTGCAGCTAACCAGATTACAGCAACATGTTGGCCAAGATGATCTCAATCTGACCAGCTTGGTTACTGACATCAACTTTTATACTTTCCTGTTACTAGCCAAAATAGCTTTTGTTACATTTCTAACAATTGACAGTTGGCTATGAAAAACATCTAGGATCACAATTTACCTCAGAAAAGAATGCTTTACCTCAAAACCACAGCTAGTGTAGAATGTTTACCTCAAAACCACAGTTAGTGTAGAACGTTTACCTCAAAACCACAGTGATAGCTGGAATTTTCCAGAGCCTGCCTCAGTAAATTAACTCTTATTCAGAAGTATAGAAAACAGGGGTTATTCAAGTTCATAAGCAAACTACATCTATCATAGATAAAGCCCATCTTTAATAAACATGGTTCAATGACCTTTTCTTACCAACACTTCAGCAAATAGCATATTCATTTTGCTAGATGGGAGAAAGAGACAAATAATAGTATGTTTTAAAACTTTTTCTTAACATATATATATATATATATATATATATATATATATATATGCATCGAACTTGACTTTGAAATATTAATGCACAAATTATGACAAGATAAAATGCTTTATACAAGCTGTTTTTTTTCAAAGTTTCTTGACAGGTAGCCAGTATAACCAAATTGCCCACAAAACCTACATCCAGACAGACAGCAATCCACACTTTTGGTAGAGAATTACTAACTTCTATTAGCCTTGCAAAAAAATATATATATATATATATATAAATTAAAAATAACCATGTGACCGATCCACTACCTTGTCTCACTTCCTTGTTTGTCTCATAATCTGTTGTCAGATGACTTACTCTCAAAATCCTAACCCAAGCCTAACTTGCTTCTAATACATGAATCATTTCCTTTGAAAATCAGCTGCTGTCCATCACTGTCCACAGCTTAAGATCCAGTAACATTATCAAAAGCATAGTTTAAATATGTAGAGCAAGCAATAATGACCAACACGGTGCATATTCCAGGGGTGTTCTGAGGCCTAACGGTGGAGGTAGAGGGCCTCTAAACCGCTGGAAGGGTGTTGCTTACACAGTAACACAGCCTTGAGGGCATTACTGCACTAAGAGAATGGGATATCTGTAAAATTGTTTTGATTTACTTATTTTTATTACTATACTATTATTTTTTTATATATTTTTGATGTAAAACAGTTCCTCCGCCTAATGTTTCAAACTTGCTACAGTGTGTAAATAGTATTGTAGGAAGTATTTCATACCCAAAATATATGATTTTCAAAGAATGTCCACATTTTTACCACATTTTTTGGTTTATTTATAAAATGTGTGGTTTGCTGGCATATCACTGGGGATTAAAGTCACTATATAATGACATACATTTGAGTTTCAGACTTTATTTCCTTCAAAAAAATGCATGCTAAAACAAATCCTTTTATTCTACCAACTTTTTAATTTTATAACAGCATTGTTTAATACCTGTTTCTATTTCTGAGCCTTTGTTCCCCCCTTTATCCAGATTTCTTCAAGTAAGAGGTTCATAGATATGCTTACTTCTTAACTCCTGCTGCCACTACACACACACACCAGTTTTAATGCATGCAAGGAAACATCCACTCACCACTCAGATACATAAACACATACATCTAGACAATTAAACTTCACTGTTTATGTCTATACTAGCTAAAATAATGGCAGAGGTGTTGTTAAGAGTATTCTTTACTGCCTCAACTACACAAGCCTTAGTCAGAACACATCTTCTATCCACACTTATGTACGCCTCTCCCATCTTCAGTAATCTCAGAAAATCTGAGCTGTCCAAACTAGAGATAACCATAAAACTGCTTGTTATGTTGCTGGCCTTCAAACTAGAACCCACCACTGTACAGCCCTGAAACAACTACAGTGGCTGGAGCTACCACATTTTCTTGCTCTTAATCAGCTCACAATTGTTCACACCTTACATCAACCAAATGCTTGCCCAACACTAATGAACTAGTCCTTACAATGCAACCCATACCTTCTGCTCGTCCAACAAACTACTTTGAAAATCTAAGAAATGCTTCAACTCTTTTGGTGACTATTTATAAATCAAGTTGCAAAAGTTTGGAACAGCATCCCCCCAACATATACTAAATAACCCTACTACCGCCAAATTCAAACTCCTTAAAATACATCCAAATATTAACTGGCTCTGCGCCTGTATTTCCCCTGGGTAACTTTATCTTTTCTCACTCTTCACTTTGCCTTTACTGAATCCTTCTATCAGATCTCCATTTAACCTTTTCTCTAACCTTCTTCATATTACTAATGGTTGCTTTTTTAATAAATCTTTTCTTACCCTTCATACTTTTCCTTTCTACATTTTTACTCTGATGAGGCATATAGAATGTAACTGCCAAAAATTTGTTGGTATCATTAAACTCTTTATACATTTTAACTGCATTATTTTTGTTAAGTCTGTTCTTCTTTCAGCTTTTCCCGATTAGGGGTTGCCACAGTGGATCACCTGTCCGCTCATGATTGGCAGTGGAGTTTTTAAGGTGTCGAGTTGCTAGCCCAGTCCCCAACCTTCCACAGAAGGCACACACTCACTCCTAGGGCCAATTTAGAGTGTCCAATCCACCTACAGCATATCTCTGGGATGTGGGAGGAAACCGGAGCACCCGGAGGAAACCCACGCGACCACAGGGAGGACATGCAGACTCTGCACAGAAGGCACCCTAGCCAAGGATCGAACCGGAGAACCTCTTGCTGTGAGGCGGCAATGCTAACTGCTGCACCACCGCAGCCTCCCTTATTTTTGTTAATTCTGTTAATAATGTTAATGCCTTACATTTTACATATACTGTCTAATCTGTATATTGCTATCTTCTGCTTTTGTATTTTATAGTCTTGTCATTTTTTCCCTTAGGGCTTTTCCTCTGGGCCTCGGCTGAAAATGGGCTGCTAGTCCAGTTGGACTATCCTGGTAAATAAATGAAAGTAAATAAATAAACTGACAGATATGGATCAGTATGGTTTTGTGGATGGGAAGCAAACATTTGACAACATTAACAGAATGATGATGACACAATGGGAATCAGAATGCAAGAAAATACTGCTGCTGTTGGTGGGTCTTGATGCAGTAAAAGCATTTGATAGAGTAAGCTGGGGCTTTATGAGTAGGACAACAGAAACATTTGCATTCAGTGATACAATAATAAGGTTAATTAGAAGGACATATGAAGGATCAGAGGCACAAATTAAAGTGGGAGGGTTCCTCCCTGATAAATTGAGTTTGAACAAAGGAACCAGACAGGGGTATCCTCTTTCCTCCATATTTGCTTTATATTTAGAGACATTGCAAAGAAAATAAGGGACTCTGAAATGCAAGGATATAATTTGCATGGTAATCAAGAAAAGTTGGCTTTATTTGCAGATATCATCTTGTACCTGATAAATCCTGAAAAGGACATTTCAGTGTTGTGGAACACTGAGACAGTTTCAAGTCTTTTTGGGATATAAAACTAATGACAAAATGAAGGCTACAGCTGTAATTTATGTACCCATGCATGAATTGCTTTAGTAATATCTGTATTTATTTGGTCTATTTGGCTACTTGCAAGGTATGCAATGGGTACTACACAGGAAAAAACAATAGGCATTTGAAAGAACACTTTTTGCAGCATATTAGTGACATTAGGAATGGAAAGATTTCTAATGCCTTATATAAATATATTTTTAATAACTCAGGGCATTCTTTCATGTTGTTGCAAGTAACAGAAGAAAATGTAAGAGGTGGAGACATTGTGAATCATATTGAAGTGGCAGAAATAAGTGGATTGTCAAATTACAGGCGGACAAAGACCCCGGTTTAAATAGGGTTGTATCTTTAAAGCCTGCTTTAAAAGCTTGCAGGCTTTCTTATCAGAGTTAATTGATTTCACTGCCCTATTGGCTACTGGTCTCTTTGCATTAGGCTGATTTTCTTGAAGTAGAAGATCTGAAGAAGCATTTATTGTGTGAAAGTGCTAATCTTTTCTTTTAGGCCTCCATCGTATGTCTTTACTTATTTATTCATTGGATTAAAGTACATGTTTTTAGCCGTGGACACCTTGATTTTTATTTCAACACTCATGCCTGACTGTCGCAGGTCTTCTTTCACAATCCATCCACCTCTTCGCTAGATGCCGTTGTTTCCTCTTGCCTTCTTAATGTCTGTCCCAAATCTTTTTGACCAGATTTTCTTCTGGTTTTCTGCACATTTAGCCAAACCACTGGAATCTGTTCTCTTTGACCTTTTCTGCAACTGGAACTACTCAGGCTTCTGTTCTTATGTCTTATTTCTTCACCCATCCCACAGTGTACATCATACCACTGGTCTCAGGCACATAGTAGTACTATTTTCTGCTTCTTTGGCATTCCTCTGTCATGCAATACCCCTGACATACTGTACCAGTTGGCTTGCAGCCCCTTTGATTCTAGCTCTGACATCCTCATTTAGACTTCCCCTCTACTCAACCACCCCTCCCAGATACTTCAAACTGTTAATCTGTTCCACTATTTTCCCTATCTCAATTTTCAGCTTCTTCCGATTTCCCCCATTTGCTGCCATCTTCCCACGTGCCTTCAGTTTTGCATTTCATTCTCTTATCCTTTGCTCAAGTTCTTATTCAGAGTCTGAAAGAATGTAGTATAGCAGAACAACTAAGTAGATATCCGAACCCAGTACCTGGTAACTCGAGCAATGCAGAGTGAAGATAAACAATAATAAAAATAAGTCTCCTCCAACTGATTGTATAAAACACGATTTAATCCACTCAGCTCAACAACGGTACACAATATAATGCATCCAACATCAAGGGTTAAGCGCTTTCATCTGTCCTTGCCAGATTTCTTCAGAACCATTGAATTGCTCAATTAACTCTGTTATATACCACATTTTGGCGCCAAAATTTAAAAACAACATTTAATAAATTCATTAATTGGATTCATAAAAATTAATTATAGTTCAAGGTTACTTATAAAACCTAATGTATAGCTGCCTTTTACATTCAAATGCATGGTATAATCATTACAATACTTGCATATCCATATTAAAAAAACACGTTAAAACACCTAAATATAAATATAAATATAAATAATGTAAAAACTATCTAAAAATCTATAACTCTGCATTGCTCGAGTTACCAGGTACTGGGTTCGGATATCTACTTAGTTGTTCTGCTATACTACATTCTTTCAGAGTCGTTCCATGGCCGAAACAGCACCTCCGGATACTTCATTGAGCAGGGCGGAGTTCATAACGCTGAGAGCGGAAGTCTCAATGCTACAAGTGGACGTCAACAAACTTCTTGATCTTGTGGGGAAGCTAGCTGCTACGGTGCAAGCTGGCACAAGTACGAGCTCTCCCCACAAAGGAAAAAAACAACTGACACACCACTATTTGTCGCTGAACAGCTTGGGTGATATACCAAATGGACAAACTCATATGAGGAATACACCTACGCAGACTGCTTGCATTGACATAAAAGAAACGGGTGACAATGTGTTACCCGAAGCTGAATTTACCTTTGATTTCAGCTTGTTTCATCATAAAGAGGAGTCACAGAGACTTGGGGCTCGTCCAAAACTACGTGAAAAAAACAAAACGTATTCCAACGCGATCAGTAAGGGAGTGAATAAAGCAAATACAGGTACTTTATTTAAAGAGTTTATTTCGAGCCCTAAGCCTATATATAAACCAAATGAAAAGTACGGTACAAATCAGACGATTCAAGATACTGAAAACAAAGGAAATAAGGATAAAATAATGTATGATTTTTTAGCTGATGATATTGAATTTAATTTGGATGGTGACTGTAAAAATAGATATGACATGTATGCTTCTAGCGTACCATCTAACAGTATAAAAACGAAGATCAACCTACTAGGTAAAAAGTTGATACAATTCAAAAGTGTAAAGCTTGACAATGTGTATTTGGAGAAGTGCATGAATGCACATATTGTGCCCAAAGGGCTACGTTTTTTTAAACTTCCTTTAGGGATTGATTACAGTAACACTGTTAAACAAGATTTTAACAAATTATTTGATATGTTTGGTAACATGTACATGAAAATGTTAATGAAATACAATGATGAAAAGATAGCCAAATTATTTAATGAGTTAGAAGTTTTAAATGATGAAATCACTTGTGACAATGAATTTGATGCATGGCAAGAGTTGTATTTTAAACAGTTCCAGACAGCTAGTCATAGGGTGAAAAACATATACAATAGGAAAGTGCACAAAGTGGAGAGACACTGAACAATACCGGATAGGTAGAGTATATATTTGGCCACAACAACAGAGGGAAGGCTTTTATACACACCATTTGGAACATAGCGAAGGTAGGAACAAAAATGATAGACAGGATGGTAACATAAATTTTCAAGGGGGCAGATATTTTCCAGCCCCAAAGAAATTCCCAAAGAGATATTGAAACAGAACAGTAAAGATAATCTTACCACCATGGTGGGACTATATGGTGAGTAATACGACTGCTGAGTTATATGAAAGTGATCAAAGAGAAGAAAATAACAATAAGGGTAGTCCTACGATTTTCGATTTTAATGGATTTATGGTATGTAACTATACCAACATGGAAATAAAACAAGAATTATTTACCCTCTTTAGTAAAGGAATGAAATATATTCCGACAGGTAGTTTCAATCTATTTGATATTATAAAAGAGGTAAAATTATATTGTCGAAGACTAAACTTGGCTTTATTTTTTAAGGAGACCGGTGAGGGTTATGCAGTCAGTGAAAATAAATTGGTCAAGAAAAGCACATATATTCCACCTCACAATACTTATGTAGCACTATATGAACAGGCGGTGTGTAGAGAAGTATACGCTTTATATAACAAAACAGGGAAAAGAGATGATTCACATGATACATCAAGAGACAATTTAACAAAGAATGAAAGAAAAATGTTACATGATATTATTTCAAATAAAGAAATTAGGATTATGAAACCGGATAAGGGGGAGGGATTATATTAACATACCAATGTGACTACCAGAATCAGATTTATGATATATTGTTTAACTCTGGCAATTATGAGGTAGTTTCACTCAACCAGATTAACATTGGGTACAGACGGATTGACTTAGCCATTGAAGAATATCTACTGGACAATAGAATTACAGAAGAACTCTATAATTTTATAAGGAATGAATATCCCACAATGGCACATATAATAGGTATTCCTAAGATTCAGAAAAATCTCAACAACCCCCCTTATAGACCAATCATATCCGGTTCAAAATCAAAAACATTTAATATGGGTGTAACAGTGGATCATTGGACGAAACACATATACAATTATGTTCCACATTTAATTAAGGACTCCTGGCATTTTCTTAGTAAACTAAATCGAGATGTGTGGGATGTGGATATTACCTTTATAACAGTGGATGTAAAAGATCTTTTTTCCTGCATACCCAAAGATATAGGCCTAGAATACTTTTGCAATAGTATGAGAAAATATTCAGGGCTCACTTGGGATAAAATTAAATTAATTATGTGTATGATGGAACTCATTTTGGATCATAATTACATCGAATTTCAAGGAGAAATGTTCAGACAAACTAAGGGAGTGGCTATGGGTGCATCTTGTGCACCCATCTTCGCAAACTTAGTTATGTTAGAATGGGAGGATCAGTTCATATTTCCCAGTGAATATTACAAACAAATGTTATTGTACACACGATTTTTGGATCACATATTCATTGTATGGAAAGGAGAAACAGATAGCATTTCAGCCTTTATCAATTATATCAACAATACAACGGAATTTTTGAGATTTACACACACAGTGGAAAAATGTGGCATAGCATATTTAGACACATACATCAGTACCAATGAAGACGGTTATATGTCCAAATTGAATTGGAAGCCCACCTTCTCCAATGATTACATACAATATGGGAGTTGCCACCCCCCACACACTTTTAAGAATGTGGTTAAAGGTCAATGTGTGAGGGCTGCTTGGATGTCATCCACAAGAGAAATCATGTCACAAGAACTAGATTATATTCAAAAATTATTTATGGAAAGAGGTTATCCTACCAATATGCTTGAAGATGTAGTTAATTATGTTAGATCTCAATGGGGTACAAAATATAATTCATTATTAGGGAAAGAGGACATTCATATAAAGACTAATAAAGTGTTTAATAGACGAGTGTGTGTCATAATGTTCAATCCATATACTAACATCGTCAAAGAAATATTACGTAGACATTGGTCGATCTTCACTAATGATGATGAAATAAGACATATAGTAGGGAACACTCCTAACATAGTATTAAAAACAGGATACAATTTAAAGAGACTAACAGAAAGAAGTGTTAACATGAACAATGGGAAATATTGTAAGACAAAAGGCACAAAAAAATGTGGTTCATGTAGACAGTGTCAATACATTAATGTTGATCACAGTATCAAACTGTATAATACTATGAAAAACACATGTAAATTCAAATCAGGAAATTGTAACAGTCAAGGAGTCGTATACTTAGCCACCTGTACAGTGTGCAATGCATATTATATAGGGAAAACAGAAAGAAAACTTAAAACCAGGAATTATGAGCACATTTACAAGATGAAAAAAGGCGATGAGAAGAATGCACTCAGCAAACATATTATAGCTAATGGTAAAGACCATACGTTTAAATTTGCTATAATAGACCAGGTAGATAGAACAGTTGGAAGTGGAAATTGGAAGGCTAGATTAGGTGCCCTGGAGAGTAGATGGCAGATGTGTCTTGATGCCACCACATTCCCAGGTCTCAACGAATACATAAGTTTGAAACCATTCCTGATACTTGGATCCCCTTAAATATGGAGTGTTAGTTTTTAGTGGATAGCCCTGTTGCATACACATAGTCACATATCAATTATTGCAGTGGTATAGATTACCATATAGTTATAGATTTTGATAGTTTTTACATTATTTATATTTATATTTATATTTAGGTGTTTTAACATGTTTTTTAATATGGATATGCAAGTATTGTAATGATTATACCATGCATTTGAATGTAAAAGGCAGCTATACATTAGGTTTTATAAGCAACCTTGAACTATAATTAATTAATTTTTATGAATCCAATTAATGAATTTATTAAATGTTTTTAAATTTTGGCGCCAAAATGTGGTATATAACAGAGTTATTTAAGCAATTCAATGGTTCTGAAGAAATCTGGCAAGGACAGATGAAAGCGCTTAACCCTTGATGTTGGATGCATTATATTGTGTACCGTTGTTGAGCTGAGTGGATTAAATTGTGTTTTATACAATCAGTTGGAGGAGACTTATTTTTATTACTGTTTATCTTCACTCTGCATTGCTCGAGTTACCAGGTACTGGGTTCGGATATCTACTTATTCAGAGTCTGCCTGTAATGCCACGTCTGCATACAACAATTTTGTTGATCTGACCCTTCCAACCTGTTTGCTAATAAAGTCCATCACCAATATGAACAGCAGTAGGCTCGGCGCAGAACCCTGATGAACACCCACTCCCACTGGGAGCTCCACTGATAGACCGAGCACTATTAATACTTGAGTCATTGCTTCCTCGTATGTAGCCTGCACTAATTCTACCAATGATTTTGGTACTTCAGACCACCACCACCACCACCACAGGACTGGCCTAAATCAGCTTTCTCATGACCTTCTCATATACTATCTCCAAGTCTAGGAATGCCCAAATTAGACTCTTTCTTCATTTCTGGCATCTTTTCAAGTATCTGTCTCACTCCAAACACTGGGTCATTTGTGCTGCTTCCTAATATGAATCTAAACTGCTCATCTCCCATCTTACTTTCTACTTCCCTGCATATTCATTTATCAATCATCTTAAAGAGAATAACAACAATACAAAAAATCATATTCATGAAGTAGCATAAAGTATTCTAAGTTATGCCAACTCTTGAATGGAGAAAGGAAGTTTTGCCTAGAGGGATGACTGCAAGTAGAGGGACACACAGTAGGCAAGATGGTCTGGAATTTACTGAAAAAAACTGGCAAAGGAACCAAAGTAATGGGAGCAAATAATTAGACAGGGAAAGGTAAGAGAGTGGTACGAGGCTAAAAGGACATTTTAACTGCAGTGCAGTTTCTAAATGAATCAAGAACAGAGACTGCTGTTAAAAAAAGGGATAATTATTAGGGAATATAAATATTGCATGATAACTACAAGAATCAATCAGAGAAGGTTAGAAAAGATTGGGATAAGAGACTGGAAAAGCAAGTTACAAGGAAACAATGGGAGGGCGTATGTATGGCTCCCAAGTATGCATAAAAGTCTAGAAGGTTTGGGATCTTTGCTTGATGGTGTTTACACAGGTATGTTTATACCGGATCTAGGACAGTTGATTGAAAGAACAACTGCCTGAATCCAACCCTACTGAACACCGTTTACTGAAATGCTTTCACCAAAAAAGCAGTTTTGGTAAACGGAAGGTAAAACACACACACACACACACACACACACACACACAGACAAAAAAAAAACAAAAAAAAAACACACACACATCATGTTTACGCAGGGGGGCTTTGCCCCCCCCTGCACCCCCCTACTTTTATATTCTCACTCCGAGATTGCACTACAGTGGGGAAAAGGGAATATTCCCTTATCCCCACTATAGTCCGATCTCGCCCACTACCACATCCCCCCCGATTCTCTGTACTTTTACGAAAGATTCGCGAAAGCACTTTTTTCAATAAAAAGTGCTTTCGCGAAACTGTGACAGCCCGTTTCACTTTCGGTGAAACAGGCTTTCGGTAGACTGTCTGGGTTCCGTTTATACCGTAAGCAGACTTCAAATAATTTTTCTTTAAGCAGATGGCAAATGTTGGAGGTGTGATAGGGAAGAAAGAGGTAACTGGGAACATATGATGTCTTTACATTCACTTCTGCAGAATCCTTAACATATGGGATTCCCTGCTGTGGAAGCCCAACGTCCGGCCAGTCTTCCAAAGACTCTTGTTGCTTTTAAGGTATACCAAATATCACCCAAATGCTCTTTTCTTAGTGTAGAGTATAAAGGTGACGTTCGGGCCTATCATAGTCAGAACCTCTTTGTCATCAGTCCAAACGTATCTTTTCAACGTCGGTCTGTTTATCTGCATCTTTTTTCTGCCAGTTGAATGCATTTTCATTCTCCAGTGACTACTTATGCCTGCTTGTTGACTTTTTTGCAGTTGCAGATAAGTACCCCTTTGCGTTTTTTTGTTTGTTTTTTTTCTTGTCTTGTTTTGTACTACTTGGGTTAATGTCATACAGGAAGGGTAAATGCCAGTGTGGGAGACCGCTTCCACCATAGAAACCACCATGATAAGTGTCTTTTTTTGTCTAGGAGCTTCTCATGACCATACATCTTGTTCAATTTGTCAGGCATTCAGCCTGAAAACCTTTCACAGTAGACTGTTCCCTGTCCTTGTATCTTCAGAACCAGTGTCTTAAGCTTCTCATTAAAGATACAATGGAAGGAATCCCCCATCCCGAGGGTCAGCAGCTAGGGAAGAAGGTGAAATAGGTACGACTGGAATCTTCCACTGTCCAGCCTCTGATGGGTGTTTCTCCTGAGGTTGTTACAAACTCAGAGGCTCACCCGGCTGTGTTGCCGGATTTCTCTGCTGTGACTGTGCTGGAAACCGGTGAGGATCTGGCTGGCAGAACATCCAAAGAGGATTTGCAGACATCTGTCTCGGACATTCAGGGGAACCACAGAATTCCTCCATTTTTAGTTTGGGACGAAGTTCCTACTATGGTTCTCAACTGTCATCCTGGGTCTGAGCCTTCTCAGCTTTTTGGAGGGGACAGTCCCTTAAAAGAGAAAAAAAACGTAAATAAGTTTCTTCTGCTCCTAGGGATCCACAAAGTGACTGGCAGGCCCTTACTCCGGGGCTATGTACTGCTTTAATGTCCTTAATGCTTCCTCAAAGGGTTTTGGTTCCTACTCATTCTTGGTACTCTACTCCCTCTAAAAGGCCTAGAGAACAGGATTCTTATGAGGATGAGTCGGATCCCTGACTTATTCTACTCAAACTCCTTTTCCTTTGAACTATGGGTTAGAGGGGAGAACTCTATTAGTCCTGATGTTCCTTTTGAAAAAAAATTCCTTTGGGGGGGACACACTCTAGGATGATGGATTTCATTAAGTAAGATTGTGCTCAGGTCTCCGATACCCATAAGAGGTACTAAGAGTTGCTGCAGTTAGAATCTCCTAAACCTGTGGGTATTCCCCACGCTTTGCTGGATGCTTTTTCCAATGCTTCCCATGTGCCTGATTTTCTGCCTCCTGCTCCCAAGAAATCTGACAGGTTTTATAGGGTACCTGAGGATTGTTATTTTTATATAAATGTCCTGCTGCTGACCCCTCTGTAGTGTCTGCAGCCACTGACAATGCTTCCTTCACCCAAGTTATTTTTTCTTACAAGGACAGCAGAGCTATGGAAAGGCTGGATAAATAAGTTTACACTTCTGTTACCCTAGCTTTTAGGGCTAGTAATTATCAGACCCATATGTCTAGGTATGTATCTTTCTCAGGCCTGTCAACTTATTTCTGACTTTCCAGACTCTGAGGGCAAAACTTCTGTTCTTTCTTTGCTAGGGACTTCCTCTCAAGTCTTTCGCCTTTCTATTAAATGTAGTTATGATGTGGCAGATGCCTCTTCTAGGGCTGCTGTTTTTGGTTCAGTGATGAGGAGACATTCATGGCTTAGGCTTCAACCTCTACCTGATGATATTAAGACTAAGTTGATGAATGCTCCTCTGGATTCTAAACTTTTGTGTGGAGAAGCTGCTGCTGGTTTAAGTCCCTTCAGGATAAGGGGAAGACCGTACAGGAGCTTAAAGCTGTGTTTGTTTCTCCTGTGCCTAAATTTCAGAGTAACTACCTTGCTAAGCCTGTCTTTGTTATTGGGTAATCCCACCCTTCTACTAAAGGTAAGAAGAGTTGCAAATGGGCTCGTCCTGCTAAGGCTCCTCAGTTTTCAGGGACTCCAATGTCTTCCCTTGCAGACAAACTAGATGCTGTATGACTAACCATCTCTTCCCAACCACATTCCTCTTTCTCTTTGCCTTTCTCTTCCAGTTTGGCTTCAGATCACACAGGATTATTGGCTTCTGTCAATCATTTGTCAGGGGTACTTCATAGTTCCTCCTTTTATGGGCATTCCTCAGCCTCCTTAGGAATAACTTCCCCTTTTCCCAGAAGTTCTTTAAAATCTCTTGACTCAGGGTACTATTCAAGAGGTGCCTGTGTCCCAAAGGGGGAAAGGGTTCTACTCCAGACTGTTTCTAGTGACCAGGAAAGAGAGCACTTGGAGATCTATTCTAGACCTCTCTCATCTAAACACTTTTAGAAAAGTGCCTTTGTTTCGGATGTTGCCCCTTCAGATTCTGTTTCCTCTCTTGCTCCCTTAGGCCTATACGGTGTTTCCGGATCTCATAGATGTTTATATCCTTATCCCAATCCAGCCTCTTTTCAGGACGTTTTTGCATTTCTTTGTTGCTTCCTGGCATTTTCAGTTCTCTGCTTTGCCCTTTGGCCTTTCTACTAATCCAAGAATGTTCAACAAATACTTTGCTCCTGTGATTGCTTTTTGAAGGCTTCAAGGGATCCAAATAGTTCCTTACTCTGACCAACCTGTTGATTCAGCCATCCTCTCCAGAGACCCTTTTGCAAAACCTTAATTTTGCTGTTTCCTTTCTTCATTGTCTAGGGTTGACTATAAATGTCAAAAAGTAGTCTCTGACTCCTTCTCAGAACCACGTTTTTCTGGGTTGCAGGATTCAGACAGTGCCAGTGCTGGCTTTCCTGCCCCTCCAAAGGCCACAACTCTCATTCTTTCTTTCACACTAATCTTCCTCCTGGCTTCCATTACTACCAGGGAGTTTTTGAGAGCTCTGGGTTTCATGGCATCCACCATTCTGATGCACCCTCTGGCCAAACTTCACACGAGTGTTTTTCAATGGTTTCTGATATCAGTGTGGTTCCAACATGCACATCCTCTAGACTTATTGGTTCCTCTTCTTCCTTGTCTCAGACAGGAACTTCACTGGTGGATTCATCAGTTACCTCTGAAACCAGGGATCCCTTTTTATCCCCCTCTTCCCCCTCAGGAATTGTTCACAGACACTTCAGACATGGGATGGTGGGATGTCATTTGGCTCTCTAAGGGGTGTGGTCGCCTCGTCAGTAGAAGAACCACACCAATGTCAAAGAGATGAGAGCTCTTCTGTTGGCTCTTCAGGCCTTTCATCCTCTTTTCTCTTCAGGGCCACGCAAGGTGTTCACAGACAATACCATAGTAATGTGGTATATCAACAAAAAGGGAAGAACGAGATCTTATCTTTTTTGCCAGTTGACACTTCTGGTATGGGATCTTACTGTCAAGTATCAAGTGACTTCTCAGGCAGTTTTTCTCTCTTCCAGTCAGAACATTGTGGCAGACACTCTGAGCAGGTCCTTAACTCAGTCCTATGAATGGATGCTTCATGGGGATGTGTTTCTGGACATTATCCACTAGAAGGGTACTTCTCAAGTGAATCTTTTTGCCTCCCTTCTGAACAGACAATTTCTTCTGTTTTGTGCAGAGTCCCAGATCCTGTGGCATGGAAGGTGGATGCCTTTTTATTTTCTTGGAAATGGATGTTTCTTTATGCATTCCCTTACCTTCCTCTCATTCCGAAAGTCCTATTAAAAATTCAACAGGATGCTCCCAAAATATTGGTTACTCCCTTCTGGCCGCAACAGCACTGGTTCCCTCTTCTTCTGCATTTAGCCAGGGGCAATCATCACAAGTTAACTCACAGGGTGCATCTCACAAGACAAGGGAGCTCTCTTCCATCCCCACCTGTCCACACTTCAAATGACACTGTGGGTGATAGGATTTTGACTCCTCATAGACATATTTTTTCTGAGGATGTGCTAGAAGTTCTGCAGGAAGCCAGGAAACCTATTACTAGGAAAGCTTACTTTACAAGACGTTTTCTACTTGGTGTGTCTCTCTCATAACCTGGATCCACTTACTGTGGATGTCCCTTTAGTTCTCTGTTATTTGTGTGCTGCCCAATGCTGGTTTGGCCTATTCTTCTACAAAGGCCCACTTATCAGCTGTCTCTGCTTGTCCGCCTTTTTCTCCTCCTTTAGCTTCTAAATTTGTGGTGAAATAATTTCTTCAATGCATCCTTAATATTAGACCTGCCAGGAAGCCTGTTCCTCCTCTCTGGGGTCTTAATTTTGTTTTGGAGAAGTTGAATCAGGCTCCTTTTGAGACTGCTGCTTCAGTTTCCTTGCAACATTTTTCCTGGAAGACTATTCTTTAGTTCTTATTTCTGCCAGACAGGTATCTGACTTACAGGCTCTTATGTCTTGCCCTCCTTTTTTGATCTTTCATGAGGACCGAGTGTCCTTGCGCACTAACCCTTCTTTTATGCCTAAGGTGGTTAATGAGTTATCACAGTCTATTAATCTGCCTACTTTCCCCCCCTCTCTGCAAACTGACCGTGAGTAGGTGCTGCATACTTTGGATGAGCATAAGCAACTCGGGGTTAATTTAGATAAGACTAAGGCTATTAGAAAATCTGATCAGTTATTTGTTTCTTTTCATCCTAGAACTTTGGGACTTGCTGTATCTAAGCAACCTATTTCTTCTTCGATTTTAATTATATTTCTTTTTGTTACACTTTTCATGGCAAAGCCTTCTCTCTTTAGTCAAAGCTCATTCTACTAGAGTGGTGGCTGCTTCTGGTGCTTTTTTCAAGGGCTTAGAAACTAATTCTATTCTTGAAACCGCTACCTGCACTTCTGTGCATACCTTTACCACGCACTAAAAGTTGGATGGTATCTCTACAGGCAGAGCTGGTTTTGCTAGTGCCATTCTTCGTGGCTTTTAGGGGACTCTTCTGCTCCTTCCCCCTCCCTAGTTTCCTCTTCAGCTTTGGCACTCTCCCATATGTTAAGAATATTGCAGCAGTGAATGTAAGAACATAGTACAGTTGTGTAAAATCTTACCATAATGGTAGATCTCCCTGCCTTCAATGCTGCAGTATTTGCTCCTGCCCGACTTTACCCTAGTCCTTTGCCTTCTTAGATGTACAGATTACCCTTGGGTTTCTTGGGCTGGTGTTCCTAAAGGGGCAATCAGTACTGACTATGGTAGACCAGAACATCACCTTTATGCCCTACGCTATGCAAGGAGCATTTGGGTGACACTCACCATACCTTTAAAGCAATATAAGCTTTGGTACACTGGCCAGACGTTGGGCTTCCACGGCAGGGAATCCCATATGTTGAGAATACTGCAGCAGTGAAGGCAAGGACATCTACCATTATGGTAAGACTTTACATCACTGTATTTTTTGAGAGTGTAATGATTTGGCAGATTTTAAAAACTCCCAAAAGAGTACGTCAGAAATACTGATTAATCAAATGGCTGTAACTAAAAAAAAAAAAATTTCTTCCTTTTTTAGCTGGGACACAAGATCTGAACTGCCTAGGCATAGTAAGGCCTTATCAAGTCTAATTCTGTTGGCTGCCTAAAAAGTAAATACTAGGAAATGGATACCAAAGTCTACACAAACTATTTGAAGTACTGAGCATGATAACAGAACTAGAAGAAGGATCTTTAGAAAAGGTAAGGAGCAAACTACATATAAATAAATGGACATTGTGGGAACAATACGTGCAGAGTAATGTTCAGGAGGGTGAGGTTTAAGGGAAGGCAGGAATTCAGCAATTTAAATCAAGCTGGACTGCTGACAGTTACAAAGAAAAAAAATATATCTGATATACAATGTATGTCAATAGAAGAAATGTTAATATGGCATGCATGAAGTGATAACTTAATAAAGATATATAAAATAATTTAAACATTTTATAAATATTCCCTTGTTTTCTAGACAAACCTTAATCATCAATCAAACTTGCCCAGTCTTTCTGTGTGTTTAGCTAAACCTCTAGAGCAATCAACATGTACGTTACATATCATTAACATTTGCTGTTAACATACAACTTTTAATTGCATAAGTTTGTCATCAAAACATCTACTATACTCACCCAACTTATCACCTTCCAACTATTGCAATATTCATCACTCTTAGAATGTGTTATCAAGGGGAAATGGTTGTTCTCTGTTTTAATGTTTACTTCAACATGTTATTTTCCAAGCAGATCAGGAGACACAATTACATAATCCAGCACTAAGCCTCTATATGTCATCATAAAAGTATAAACCTTTCTTTCTTTGATTTCTGACATAACCATTCAATATAAACAAATCATGAGAGGTGACCAGTGTGAGTAAGCTTCTACTATACTTGAACACTTTCTCATTCAGTAAATCCAACAGCCAAACCTTTTCTTTCTTGTAACCCATTTATTATAATATATGCACTTTCAAGTCCTAGCAACTCCACAGAGTACTAGAATCCTTTCTTTGGGTATTATCTATATGCACACATTTTAGCTTCTTTTGGCTACATGGAGTTGAGGACAGCTATTTTTTTTTTAATTTGTACTCTCCCACTGCCTGCCAGCCCATCAGCATTTGTGTGACAGCTGATTACAACAGGATGTCATCCAAGCAGCCATCAAAGACTTATTTTTTTAACCTTGATCTCTCCCTGTACCAGCTGATGTGCACTCAGTAATGTAAAGCCATGTAATGCCTTCACTTGAGAGTGCATATTCCTGTACATGTCCATGAAAGCTACTACATGAACATGTTTTGGCAGAGTCAAGCACATGTGTTAAAACATCGGACACCCCACATCCTTCTTTCTAGTAAGCGCTGCTATTTCAGTAAGACAAACAGCCTCTCTTCCTCCCAGCATGGGAAGCTGGAATTGGACACTCATTCCCAGCCTCCTCTGCTCAGTTCTACACTTCAACTGCTCATCTACCTCAGGTCATCTAGACTTTAGGTGGGGCATCATCCCCTCTATACCACAGAATGGGGCAATATGGCTGGTATTAACTATGAATTAATATAAGCTGGTTATACGTGAAATTAGATTTACAAACACAAAGTTCAAAAAAGTTAATGTTTTCAGAGTGAACAAATCTTGCAATACCTCCTGGAATAAAGTGGTTTTATGTTATTATACAGACTCAATAAAAATGTTTTCAATTACTGAAAATTAATACATCTTCATTTACCAATTCAGGCACATCTGTTTTCCCTTATCAACCTCTTGTGTAGGACTGAAAAATGCCATGTCAGAAAGGCTCTAGTATCCTCACCCACCCTTGAAGAGCACTCATGGCCAACTTCGACCTAGCTGGTTCAAATGCTAGTTGGATCTTCCCTGCAATATAGCCATATACTCGGTAGGATGTATCCAGAAAATGAATTTTTTTTTTAACGTGAGACTGTTGTTGTGAGTTACTCTATTTTCATGAACAGCACAACTATGTTCTCCAGAACAGTCATAGTGTTCAGCTGGAGGTCCATGTCTGTGCACTGCAAAGTGGCAAATTAGTACAACATGCCTCCATTAAACTCAACAAACATTATTTTGATTTTATAACAGAAGTGCATGAAGAAAAAACAGCTCTAAGTCAAGTACATTAAATGGAATTTGACTGACTTCAGAGCTCAGATTAAAATGTACTACTTGAAGCCTACTTTCCATGAAAATAAAATAAAAAAAAAAATTCCACCCAACACACAACATACTCCTACCTCTTCCATACCTCTCAACTGTACAGATTTTAGCTGAATGTCCAGATTTTTGCTTTACTTTTGGCCCATTTAATTGTGGTTTTCTGGCAAATCCTTGGCAAATCTTTTAAGACTGAGATCCGAAAATGATAGACATTTGAATTTCAGACTGTATACCCTTCAGAAAATTCATGCTAATGCATAACCTGCTATTCTATGAACTTTTTAAGTTCTAAGAGCTATATTTAAAAAATTTTCCCTATTTTTGGTCCTTTGTCATAGGTTGGTACTAGGCTATCGGCCCTAAGGCCTATGCAAGCCTAGCCATAACAATTCCCTGGAATTTTTTTCCCACAATATTTACTTCCCTGGGCCCCTGTCTAGCAGGGCGACTGACATGATCCCTGAGGTGAATTTCCTATCTCCCATCCAATCATCAAGGGTTCCTTTTGAAGAGGGCCAATGAGGTGCTCTGCTTGACATGTATGGGCAGTCCATTCCAGAGTATGGGGAGTCTCTGGGTCGGGGACCTATCCCTCCAGCATGTTTTGTTCATTGTGATGACAAGGTTTAGATCCCTGGAGTGTGTGGCTCTGAGGGATTGTGATTTCGTTAAGTGGAGCATGTCCAGCAGCTCAGGGTTTGACATGGCCTTGTATGTTAAACAGAGATCACCTCTGAGTAGACGATATGCCACAGAGTATAGCTGGAGTTTTTTTAGACGGTCAGCATATGGCATCTGCTTTAGGCCTGTGATTCTTTTAGTGAGGTATTTCTGTGGCCTTTCCAGCTGTTGCAGATGTCTTGTGAGGTACATACTAAATGGGGCATTATACTCTATAATGGGTCTAATGAGGGATGAATATAGTGGGACAATGACCTCCTTTTTTCTGGATGAAAAGCCCTTAGTGATGAGGTGTGCCACGTAGAAGGATTTTCTGACTGTTGTGGCGATGTGGTTATCGAAAGTGAGACCACTGTCCACTTTATTTATTTTACATTTGTTGACCGGGCTAGTCCAGCTGGATATATGTCCATTTTCAGTGGAGGCCCGGGGAGAAAAGCTCCAATGTACTTTACATATAATTCACAGAAACAGTCAATACAAGGTAAAAATTATTAATACATTGAGACAGAACATAAAAATACTTGCAGAGAGGCATAGTCAAAGCAGGAAATTATTTCAACAGAGTTTAATAGACATTTGCTATACAGATTCTAAAATATAAATATATAATATGGAAAAAGGAGAAAAGAAAGTAATAATTAAGAAGTGTAGGGAACAGGATTCTTCTGAGGATGCAGGGACACACTTGTGTCCCTAAGTCTCTCATCACACTTTCGATGTTTAGTGTCCTGCTACCTATGTGGTAGTTCATGGGTACATGTTTTTTTCCCAAAGGGGATGACTATACATTTCTTGGCATTAAGCTTGAGCCCATGGCTCTGGCACCAGGCATCTGTTTCTGTAAGGCCCATTTGTAGAATATCCACATCATTTGGGGATTCAATAATGGCTCCCAGTTTGCAGTCATCTGCAAACTTTCTTAGCCAGAGTCCCTTAGTTTTGACATGTACTTCAGAGAAGTAGATGCCAAACAAGAGTGGTCCCAGGACTGAACCCGGAGGTACTCCACTTGTCTGGAGCTGGATTTGGAGTCGGCTACTTTTGCAGTCTGGGTTCTGTCAGTAAGCCAGTTGGTAACCCATCGAGTGATGTAGGGATTTATGCCCAGCTTACCAAGTTTATCTATGATTCCAGAGTGGGGGGTGGTGTCGAAGGCCTCGGCGAGGTCCAGATAAGCTGTGTGGACCTCCTTACCCTCGTCCACAGCTCTGGAGACCGACTCGAAGAAGTCAATCAGATTCAGGAGACAAGATCGGCCCTTCACAAACCCAAACTGGGTGGGGTCCAGTGTCTGGAGGTTGCCAATGTCTTTGTTTATAAGTTCCATGCCCTTGCAGATCAGGCTTGTCAGACTGATGGGACGGTAGTTCCCAGGATCCACGGTGGATCCTCCCTTGTGGAGCAGGATAACTGTAGCTGTGCACCATTCAGTGGGCACGAAGCCTGAGGTGAGGCTATGATTAAACATGACACTTAGGTGGGGTGCCAGTTCATTTTGTAGTTCATGTAGTACACAGCCTGGGATATCATCTGGTCCTATGGATGCTGTATTCTTAGCTTTGGAGTGTGCTGTTTCTACCTGTGTGGCTGTAATTATCGGAATTTGGCAATATTTTGGTATTGAGATGGGCCCTTTAGGGGGTGAGAGGGGAGTGAAGTTGGAACTAAATCGATCTGCCAGGATATTGGCAATATCCTTGGGATCAGTATATTTAATGCCATTCTGTTGTAGTTCAGAGCAGATCTGAGCATTGCCATTTAGATTCTTGACATAACTATAGAATGCCTTGTGGTTGTCTTTGGAATCTTTGGCAATTTTATTTTCGTAACTAGCTTTTGAGGATTTTATGAGGGATCTCAGCTTCTTACTGAGGCTGGTGAGGGAGTTTTTTGCATCCTGGGATTTTCCTCTTTTCTACAACAGTTTCTTCCTTCTGTTGTATAGTTTGTTTATAGCAGGGGACCACCAAATTGGCTTCCTTTTTTGGAGAAGAGCATCTTGGTTCTATTTGGGAAGGCACGATTCATGCACGAGTGGATGTGCTCGTGCAGTGCCTTAGTGTAGGATTCTGCAGTTAATCTTCCAGATCCCATCTGTGTGGGTGTTGTGAAGTTTGTCACTTCTGACTTAGTAGCATGAAGTTGGCTTTGGAGAAGTTTTTTAAGGAGGTTTCCTTACTGGGGGGTGGGGGTGGGATGTGGATGTCAAGGGTGATTTGCTTATGGTCAGACCTGACCAATGAGGGGGTGACCACTGGTGTGGAGCATCTATCTCCCATGTTGGTAATGACCAGTTCTAGGATATTGGAGCCCCTTGTGGGACAATGGATTAGTTGATCCAGGGCGTTGGAATTTATGAATTCCAAGAACCGTTGGGAAAAGGAGTTGGTACCCGAGTAGTTTTCTCAATTAATGGCAGGGTAGTTGAAATCACCTAGTTTTAGGGTGTTTGGTTGTATCTTAACATTTTCCAGTATGTTCAGGAAGGTGTAGTGAGAATCTTGGGGTATGGTGGGGGATCTGTAGCAAGCTACAATTTGGATTGCAGTCTTACCTAGTGTTAGTTGCACCTGGAGAATTTCAGATGTATTGTGTTGGGCAACTAGCCTGGAGGTGTGAATATCCTTGGTGAATATGGACACTCCTCCACCTTTAGTGTTTCGGTCTTGGTTTTGTGGCCGAAAAGTGTGGTAAGAATTGTAGCCTGGTATTGCAGGGGTGCTCTCTGGAGCCTTGAACCAGGTCTCAGTCACTGCACAGATATCAATGTTCTCCATTTTTAGGAGTGCCTCGAGAGAGTGCATTTTGAGGTTTAGACTTCTAGCATTGAGTAGCAATACCTTCAGATTTTACATGCTTGTATCTTTTATTGTCACCTCATTATTTATGGCTTTGTCCAGATTTTCTGCTTTAAAAGGTTGAGAGGTATGCTCTCAAACTCTTAGAACAAGAAATCTGGACAATGCCTGGAATAATTGGGGGAGGGGGCAAAGGCCCAAAAATAGGGACAAATTTTAAATGTCACTCTTATAAATTTAGCAATTTACTAGAATAATAGGATTTGTGTTAGCATGTGTTTTCTGAAGGATATGAAGTCTGAAACTCAAATGAGTGTCATTATTTAGTGAGTTCAATTCTAAGTGACTTGCCAGAAAACTACAATGTCACGGGTTAAAGACCAAAAATATATGGCAAAAATCTGGACATTTGAGAGGTATACACATACAACATATATATTAGATGAAACCCACTATACCGTCTGCTAAAAGCTACTCCAAGATTGCTGCAGTGTGGGAGGAAAGAGATATTCCCCACCTAGACTGTCAAACAGTATGATCAAAAATTCAAACATTCACTGTTCTTGGCATCAACAAAAAGACACTTAGCAGGACTGCATCAAATCTGTTCATGCAAATAAACAGATTATTTAATAAGTTTGGCAAGATACTTGCGAAAGTCATCACATATGAGCAAGCAGTGCAGATAAAGTAAAAACTACAAAACGTGTTTTGAAAATCTGCCCCAGCTTCAAATACATGACCAGTCAAGTCTGGCAACTTCTTTATAAGAAATATCCAACACGTCAGTGCTCTTAAACGAAATTCTGCAGTATTTGGTACAAACTGAAAATATGTCAATACAGAGTAATGCATATTGGAATAATGCATTCTGACAACAATTTTTATTAGTATACTGGCAGAATTATTTGATTTTTAACTAAAGGCACAGATTCTAGAAAAAATCGTTGTAATTTTCCATTTATTTCATGTTAATTATAATGCAAAAGAACAGTTGTGTACACTTACCATACATGTAGATGTTCGAGTGTATTCACTGTTGCAATCACATTTGGGTTATCTGCTTGCAGTAGCCCTTAGTCGGCCTGATTAACAAAGTCTTGGGTCCTGCGTCGGTTGCTATCACTTCTTCTGCGACATCAGGTAGTCAGGAGTATAAAACATGCAGCAGACACCATTACACCAGTTTTTCTTGCCCCAGATGTCAGGTGCCTCCATAATGGGAAGCAATAAAATAAACATAAATATATACAAGGATATACCTCAAATAAAAAAAAACAAATACACCAAAAATCTTTTAAACATAGTAAAGGAGAGTAGAGGTATAGCCAAAAAAAGTAAGGGGGCTGGAGGGAGGGTAACCAGGACTGCGACAGTGAATACACTTGAACATCTACATTTATGGCAAGTGTACACAACTGTACTATGTTCTTCGTGTTTCACTGTTGCAGTCATCACATTTGGGTAGATTCCCAAAGCTAAGGATGTGAGGAGGAATTTAGACAGCATTAGGACCAGCTATAAGGCCCTGCAAGGCTACAGTGGCAAAGCCAGCTCTTGATTTAGAGAAAATTGGCAAATGGCAATGCTTGGTGAAAGTATGTACAGAACTCCAGGTAGCAGCTTCTAGGATGTCCCTGGTAGGGACACCTCTGAGAAAAGGCTGTAGAGGTAGATGCAGCCCTGGTTGAATGGGGTCTGATCCCCAGTGGGATAGGTTTTCCATGGTGCTTATAGCAGAAATTAATACAATGGCCTATCCATTTAGAAATGGTTTGCTTTGAAATAGCCTTCCCATCTGCCCCTGCAGCAAATGCCACCAGCAGCTGTTCAGATTTCCTTTGAGGTTTAGTCCTGTCCAAGTAAAATCTAAGTTGTCTGTGCACATCTGAGGAGTGCAGTTTCCATTCCTAATTGTTCTGTGGATTAGGAAAGAAGGTTGGCAAATGAATGGACTGATTAAGAGCCACCTTGGGCATGAAGGAGGGATTGTTTCTGAGGGACACCCTGTCCGCATGAAAGATGATGAAAGGCTCCACTGCCATAACGACCTGTAATTCAGATACCCTTCTTGCTGAAGTGATTGCTAAAAGGAAGGCTGTTTTCCAAGAAAGGAATTTTAAATCTGCACTAGCAGCTGGCTTGAAAGGAGGAAGAGTGAGTTTCTCCAATACAAAGTTAAGATCCCAGGCTGGAGTTGGGGCTCTCCTGGGTGGTCATAATTTTTGGCCCCTCTGAGGAACTGCTTGAGCAGTGGATGAGAGAAGAGGGGAGGTTCTATGTTATAACGAGCTGAAATGGCTGAGGCGTGAATTTTGATGGAGGAAAAAGAAAGGCCCTTGTGAAGCATCTCAGTTAAGAAATGCAGAATCTGAGGTAAGTTGGGCGCTGCTGTGCTCATCCGTTGAGATTGGTTTCATACACAGAATCTTTTCCCTTTGTCAGCATAATATTTTCTAGTACTAGGCCTCCTTGCCTCTAAAATGATATCCATCATTGGTTTACTGAGGGATGGTAAAGGAGAGATTAGGTAATTAGCCAGGCTGCTAGATTCAGGGTTTGAAGCTGAGGGTGCAGAATCTGGTTCTCCTGCTGAGACAACAGGGTAGGGGTCCGAGGCAGGTGCCATGGAGCCAACAGTGATACACTGCGCAAGAGAGGGTACCCAGTGCTGGCGTGGCCAGTCTGGTGCAATCTATATTGTCCTTGGTTTGTCCTGTTTGATCTTTAGTAGTACTTTGGAGAGGAGAGGCAGAGGAGGAAAGGCGTAAACTGATGGGTTTTCCCAGCTGAAGGACAGAGCATCCACTTTCCAAGCTTGTCTGTGGGGAGTCCTTGTGCAAAATTTGTCTACTTGGTAGTTCTGGGGGAAGGCAAACAGGTGTTTGTCAACATGTTGAAAGTCTCTGGTTCCAGTTTCCACTCGTGTGGGTCCATGAGGTTTCTGCTTATTCTGTCTGCCAGTGATTTTAGTTTTCCTGGCAGGAATTGAGCTTGTAGATGTACTTGGCAGCTCAAGGCTGTGTTCCACAGTGTCATGGCTAGTCTGCAGAGGGGGTAAGAATGGGTACCCTCATGTTTGTTTATGTACCACATAACAGTGGTGTTGTCCATCTTTACCATTAATTGTCCTGGAAGAATGTGGTCCTTGAAGGCTGTCAGAGCATTCTGTGCAGCTAACATTTCTTTTTGACTGCTATGCAGGTGCATTTGACTTGGGTTCCATTTGCCCCGAATGCACTTCCCTGCCAGGTGAGCCCCCCCCCATGCATAGTCTGATGCGTTTGTTGTTAGGGTTTGGGCGGCAGGGGGTAGAGTGACTGGTAGTCCCTTGTTTTGGTGGCAGGCCTCTGCCCACCAAAGGAACTCTAACCGTAGGCAAGGTATGATAGGAATCATTGCTTCTAGATCCTGAGAATGTTGACACCATAGGCTTTTTAGATACCACTGTAGTTTCCTCATATGCAGTCTTGCATATGGAATTAGAAGAATGCAGAAGGCCATGAACCCCAAGGCTTGCAGTATTTGCCTTGCAGATAGCAGGGTTTTTGTGGCCACTAGTTTGAAGTAGGTTGTCAAATAAATTTGTTTCTCTGGCATGAGGAAAGCCATTTGGGAAGTTGTATTCAAGCTTGCTCCCAGGAAAATAATTTGTTGACACGGTACCAGGTGAGATTTCTTTTTGTTTATAGTGTACCCCAGACAAGTTAGCACCCTTTGTACAAAAGCCGGATGATTCAAAAGTATGTTCTGGCTTTCTGCCTGAATTAGACAATTGTCCAGGTATGGGTATATTTGAATATTTCTTTGCCTGCAAAATGCAATGACTGGAGCTAGGCACTGTGAATACCCTGGGTGCAATAGATAAGTCAAAGCGCAGTGCAGAGAACTGATAGTGTATGTAGCCTGCTTTGAAGCGTAGGTATCTTCTGCAAGACTCCCTGATTGGGATGTGCAGGTATGCTTCCTTTAAATTGAGTGTTGCCAACCAGGCATCTTTGCCTAGCATAGAAAGCAACTGATAAAGAGTTAGCATCTTGAATTTTGGAATCACCAAAAAGGTGTTTAAAGTAGACAGGTCCAGGATTGGATGGCATGAATTGTCTTTTCTGGGTACCAGGAAAGGTCTTGAGTAGAAACCTTGTCCCTTTTCCTCTTCTGGTACAGATTGAATAGCCTTTATGCTTAAGAGAGAGTACTTGCTTTTGAGCCTTTGCCCACTGATTTGGGGGTAGATCTGGCCAACTGTTTGGGGTTGGTAACATGTGAAAGTGAAGTCTGTATCCTTGGGAAACTACATTTAAAAACCATTTGTCCTGGGTAATGAGTTCCCAGTTTTTTGCATGTAGAGCAATCTTTTCCCCAAAAGGGGCAGTCAGTTGAGAAGTGCTTGGAAGTTTTAAAGTTAAGTAATTGGGACAGTTTACCATAGGGGAAGTTTTACTACTCCCAGATTTGGAAGTGGGGGCCCCCCCACTGCTTAGTCCTGTGCGTACCCTGGGACTGAAGCCTGGGTTTGGACTGAGCAGGCCTGCAAAAGGCAGGAAAGGACCAATTCTTAGAGGGCCAATGCCTACTAAATCTTGGAGGTCGTACTTGTAAGAAATCTTTAACAGTTTGCATAGATTTAGCTTTTTCCTCCATCTTTTTAAGAACGCCTTCTGCCTTGTTGCCAAACAGGCGGTCCTGATTTAAGGGAGCCTCCAGTAATTTAGCTTTAACATGATCAGGCAAGGATTGCTCCTTAAGCCAAGCATGTCTTCTAAGTACAGACCCAGTGACAGCAGCCCTGCATGATGCCTCTAGTGAATCAAAACCACATTGCAAAGTATGTTTTCCAACCTGTTCAGTAGAATGCATTAAATCCTGTAAATATAGAAGTTATGTTCTTACCATAACGTTCCATGTTAGTTGTCTTCTCGCCTTCTTCTTGCTGGATGGGTTCGGAGCCGACCTCGGCTCGGCCACTCTAAAAGCTCGAGAGTTGGTTCCACCGGCTCGAGGCTCCCCTTATATCCCACAATGCTAGGCGAGAGTTACCTTAGATCTCGTTTGTAAGCTAACCCCAGCTTATAATAGTAACAGAATAACTGTAAAACAGAATCCACCTCTAACAACAGGAAGAAAGAAGGGTGACCTACATCCTGAACCAGGAAATATGCATAATAGCATATGTCTAAGAAAGAGGTGGTAGAAAGAGAGGTCACAATCAGAACTCCTCTAGGTCTGTCCAGGCCAGGGGGAAGGAGGGTGGGAAGAAGAAGGCGAGAAGAAGACAACTAACATGGAACGTTATGGTAAGAACATAACTTCTATATGTTAAGTTGTCTATCTCGCCTTCATTCTTGCTGGATGGGACCGCGTCCCTAGCACCTTGTCCCAGGTGGCCTAACGGAACAGACTCCTGAGAACAGTGGAACCAAAGTTAGCTCTATGCCTAGAAGCTAAATCCAACTTATAATGAGAAATGAAAGTGTGAGGAGTAGCCCAAGTAGCCGCTGCACAAATGGTGTCGATAGGCAGTCTGTCTTGGAAGGCTAAAGAAGTAGCCAAAGCTCTGGTGGAATGAGCCTTAGGTTTATCAGGCAGCTTTTGATGTCTAATTTCATATACAAGGGAAATCAAAGATGTTAGCCATCTGGATAATGATACCTTTGAAACTGAAAGTCCCTTTCTGCTCTCCATAGGAGACAAACAGCTGACAGATTTTCTGAACTGTTTAGTTCTATCCAAGTAGTACCTCAATTGACGGTGAACATCCAGGCAGTGTAATTTTTGTTCAGACCTATTGGAGTATTCTGGAAAAAGACCGGAGATCAATGCTTTGATTCAGATTTGACGTCGAGACCACTTTAGGCAAAAAGGACGGGTTAGTTCGTAAGGATACTCTGTCCTTATGAAACAAAAGATAAGGAGGCCGACAGCTGAGTGCTTGAGGCTCTGAAACTGTTCTAGCTGATGTAATAGCTACCAGAAAAGAGTTTTCCATGATAATAATTTTAAAGAACAGGAGACTGCAGGTAAGAATCAAAGAAGCAAGAACTAAATTTAGGTCCCAAGGAGAAGGAGGATTTCTTATAGGAGGTCTGAGAAGAAAAACTCCTTTCAAAAAGGCTTTGCAGAGCTTGTGGGACATTAGGGCAGATTCAGAAATACCCACATGAAAGTTAGAAATAGCTGCCAATTGAACTTTAAGTGTAGAGGGAGATGAACCTGCATGGAAGAGTTCAGCTAGAAAATCGAGGACTAGTTGGATGGAAGCAGTGAAAGGATCTATGTCCTTTCCTTGAGCCCAATATGTGAAGCGTTTCCACTTACTCAAATAAATCTTTCGAGTGGAAGATTTATGGGAAGCTATCAAAATATCTCTAACAGAGTGAGATAATTGAGGAAGCCTGGCTAAGGTTGGAACTGGAGGAACCAAGCAGTGAGGTTCAGAGGGGAGGGAGCGATGAAACTGACCCGACTGATGGATCAAAAGATCTGGAACTAGGTCCAGATTCCACGGTCGCTCCAAGAGAAAACGATGTAGAAAGGGAACCACACTTGTCGAGGCCAGTAAGGAGCAATGAGGATCAATGAGGCCTTCTGAGCGATAGCTTTCTGTATTACTTGAGAGATCAGTGGGAAAGGAGGAAATGCATACAGAAGTCCCGGGGCCAAACTTGGACTAGAGCGCCTCTGCTGGGTTGGCCTGGTAAAGGAATAGAGTGAAATATTCTCTGCACTTGCTGTTTTGGGGAGTAGCAAAGATCGCAGCAAGGCTGACCCCACTTGAGAAAAATTTCTCTCACTACAGAGTCTTTCAGAGACCACTCGTGAGGCATGAGTATAGCTCTGCTCAACTTGTCCGCAATTTGATTGGACTTCCGGGATGTGCGTTGCTATCAGAAACGCTGAGAAGAAATCGCCCATTGCCACAGTCTGAGTGCTTCTCGACACAGGGGTAAGATCTGGTTCCGCCTTGTTTGTTGATGTACCACACTACAGACATATTGTCTGTCTGGATTGCAATCGATCCCAAGGGAAGAGAGTCTTGAAGGGCTTGCAACGCTAAAAGCACTGCTCTCATCTCCAGAACATTTATGTGCAAGTGGCACTCGTTTGGTTGCCATGTGCCCTGGACCGTCCTGCCCTGATAATGCCCCCACCCGATCAGGGAGGCATCCGTTGTCAGAGTAGCAACCGGAGGAGGTGGAACAAAGGGTCTTCCCGACAAGAGCTGGGGGGAAGACATCCACCACATGAGATGATTTTTGCACGCTTGATCATAATGGTGTGAGACATTGGAAGTTGCTGGTATGACCATTGAGTAAAGAGCATCCATTGAAGGATTATGTGGTATCTGGCTAATGGAAACAGAGGTATGGCTGCCATAATTCCCAACACCTTAAGAACTAACCTGGCTTTGATTCTGTTGATGTTGAAAAGGAGTGATACCAATTTGTGAATGTCTGTTATTCTCTGATGTGTTAGTCTTGCAGACATGTTTATTGTATCTAGATTTGCCTATGTAGGTAATAGTGCGACAAGGCGACAAAACAGACTTTTCGCAATTTATTGAAATACCCAGCTTTTGACAAACGCAAAAAGTGTAATCTCTGGCCATCAGAAGGAGATGCTTGGTGGGAGCTGTGAGGAGCCAGTCGTCCAAATATGGAAACACCTGGAATCCTTGTCGTCTCAGGTGAGAAGCTACCACTGCCATGCATTTGGTAAACACCGGGGCAGTGGTGAGACCAAAGGGCAGGGCCCTGAACTGAAAATGACTGGTTCCCAGCCTGAAGCGGAGGAATCTTCTGGAGCGTCTGTTCATTTTTATGTGATAGTACGCATCCCGAAGGTCTATAGAGCACATACAGTTTCCTTTGCCCAAAAGGGGAAGGATGGATTGCAGCGTGACCATCCGAAATCTTGTTTTCTTGACTGATCTGTTCAAGATACTGAGATCCAAAATTGGTCTCCAGTCCCCTGTTTTCTTTGGAACTAAAAAGAACCTTGAGTAGATTCCGGATCCTTGCTGGTCTGCTGGAACTGGCTGAATTGCTCTTTTTGCAAGCAGTTTTGAGATCTCCAAAGCTGCTAGATCCCTTTGAGCGGGTGGAACATCTGGAAGGGTTTTTTGACTGATTTGGAAGCGAAGAAAGGGGATAGACTAGCCGGAAATGATGGACTGTACCCATTTGTCTTGAGTCAGGGATAGCCAGGCTTCTGGGTACAGTGACAATCTTCCCCGACTGCCTCCGAAGATGGGCAGTCGGGCAACACCTCAGGGATGCTGAAAGGGCTTGTCAGGAAGGCTTCCCGATTGCCCTGGTTCTGACCCCTGCCCCTAGGGCGACATCTACCATTGTTATTCCCCTCTGCCTCTGGCGGGAAACGACTCTGTCGTCAGGCGAAGTCCCTTGAGATTGTTTACGGAACCACATCTTTCCACCTTTCTGGCCTTTGGGGTAAGGCCTGGAAGGAGTAGAAAACGGACTCCGGCAGAAAGGGTCTTGCCATCAGTCTCGCACCTAGTCAAGGTTTCTTTCACTTGAGGACCAAAGAGGATGATCCATCAAGCGGGAGTTCGTGAAAGACGTCTTGAAGGGTCCATAAAATTGCATAGCCGCATCCAGGCATGCCTCCACACCTGTCCCTGCGGCTCTGCTCGCTCCATCAGCCATGGAGGAGTTGGTTATGGAGTTAAGGGTAGCCAGCTGCGTGTTCATCTTATCTTGAAACCCGCAGCTGTAGGGTCCTAACATTTCACTCGCTTCCTTGATCAAGTCCCTTTGAAGACGAGTAAAATGGCACAGGTAGTTCAGCGAACGCATGGTAAATGTCGCTGACGAGAACATCCGCTTCCCGTACCTGCCCATGGACCTAGATTCTTTGTTAGGTGGATGGACAGGTACTGAAGGATCAGCTAAGCTCCTTCTTAGTGGCAGCAGCTACCACCATAGCATCCACAGAAACTCCTTTTGTTAAAAACTGTTTGTCTGCTGGAGCTGTTATGAACTTGGAGGGTCTCCTGGGAGTGGGGTCCACTGAATCAGGAGCCGTCCATGCCTTCTTAGCAACCACCTGCATGAGAGGGTCGAAAGGGGGGGGACACCCAGGAGGTGGAAGGACGAGAGCCAAAGCCTCAAGATACACAGATTCTCCGAGGGTTGAGGGCTGGCCAATTTCCCCTCTGTTTCAGGATCTCCAGAATGTCTGCAAATGAGACATCTTCAGAAGGGGAACGGGGGGAACCCTCAGAATCATCCAAATCTGTGTCTGATGTGATGGACTCAGGTGAGTCAATGTGTTTCCTCTTACACTTCCTCTTCTGAGGGGCTCTTCTGCCAAATCAGGAGAGGCCTCGGAAGAGGATGAAATCCCACAGGGGTTCCTGAGGAGTTGGCTCTCTGCGGTCCGGGATGAGGGAGTGAGTCGACTTAGCCTGAGGCACCGTGGGAGGGGCGGACGGAGCCGACTGTGGAGTAGAGCCAGGCTCTAACACACTCCGCATGACCTCGAATGCACCCCTGTCAGGCAGAGCCAGAGGTCCCGCCCGAGAAGCTAAGAACCCCCTCGGCACCGACAGTGATGGCTCGAGGTCGATGTCGGAGCCGAACTCACCAGCCCAGCACCGAGGGAGAGGGGTCGGACAAGGGTCCGATGCCACTCACCCCTCGGAGCCGACGAGGGAAGTCCGGCGAGATTCTTCCAAGGAAGAAAACGAGGACAATTGTATCGGCTCCGACGCTATCACAGTCTCGGTTCCGACCGAGCTCAAGAGAGTCGAAGGAGGAATATGTTGATGGACGGGGCAGGCATAGACTCATGAGTCGGGCTCTGTACCATCTGTGCCAGTGCCTCTGTCTTAAGAAGTCCACTCAGTACCCTCTGAAGGTCCTGATCCGACAGCCTCGATGACCTAGAGGTGAGATCTTTGCGTTCAGACAGCAGGGGAGATCCTGGAGCCAATGAGCGAGCCAAGAGATGGTGACCTGGACCTCTTCCTGGTCGGCTCCGAAGGTCTGTTTACTACCTCGGAAACTGTGGACTGAGACTTATCGGCTCCAGCCAGAGCCGATGAAGGCAGAGGTTGAGAAACCTTGGGTCTCGGCTCAGTTGCGGAGCCGAAGACCTAGATGCCTTAGAGGGCTTCCCTGTTGAAACAGACAGGGAATCCTCTGGCTTGAGTAAGCCTCTGAGTATCAATTTATTCTTTCTTTCCTGCAGGACCCTGGGGCTGAAGCCATGGCACACAGCACAGGAGTCCTGCAGGTGCAAACCCCAGAGTAGACACAAGAAGTGTGAGCGTCTGTCAGAGACATTTTCTGACAGCACGCATCACACTTCTTGAATCGAGACCTTTGCTTCTTTAGACATTTTTGAACAGGTGTACACAAACACACACACAAACACACTAGTTACACCCTGTCAAGTTAAAATATAATAAAACCAGTAACTAGGATTTTAAAATAAAATAATACACACACTCCACTAGGGAAGGAAAGGCCTGTAGGCCCAAGGGAAGAACCTAAGGTTCTTGAGGGAAAAACGGAAATTTTTTAGAAGGGGATAAAATTTCTCTAAACTAAGGGAATTAAGTAAATATATTAAAATTAAAGGGGTTTTGAAGACTAATTTCAACAAGAAAAGTCACTAACCGGTGAAAACCAACCTCGAGCTGTAGCGCAAAGCGAGATCTGAGGTAACTCTCGCCTAGCATTGTGGGATATATGGGAGCCTCGGTGGAACCAACCTCGAATTTTAGAGTGGCGAGTCGGGCTCGAACCCATCCAGCAAGAATGAAGGCGAGATAGACAACTTAACATCCTTATTTTCAGCACAATCAGGCATCAACATCATTTTCTGTTTAAGCAATCTAATAATATGCTGCTAATACTTTAACAAATGAAACTGGCAGTTTAAGGCCCTAATGGCCAAGGTTGTAAAAGTGTATACCTTCTTACCCCATCTATCCAGCGCCCTGGAGTCACTATCAGAGGGGGTGGGATTTTTGGCAGTAATAGCTTTAATGCCCTTGGGTCCCTGTGAAATGGTCTCAGGATCCGCAGTAGAATTTTTGAAAAGGAACTTGTGAGAGTTAGGAACCCTGTAATAGCTATCAGATTTTCTGGAAGCAGGAGGTAAAGAATCAGGGGCCACGCTAGATTCCGAAAAGGCATCATCAACAATATCCAGTACAGGAGGGATAGCTAAAGGCCTGTGCTGGGGCAGGAGTAAGAAATCCCTAAGCCTCTTTTTAGAATCAGAGAAATCCTGACTTTCCCAACAAAAATGCTCCCTAAGAGTATGCAAGGTTTCACCAAGAGAGAAATCCTCTGGGGGGGAAGCAGAGGAAATAGAGTCCTCAGCATCAGAATCCTCATAGGTAGATAAGGGTAAATCCTGGTCAGAAGAGGAAACAGAAATTTCAGAATCCTTGTCAGAAGTATCATAAGCAAACTCAGTCCTAGGTCTCTTACAGGGGGGAAGGTTGGCTTCCCCGGATTAAAGTAATAAGGTCTTCAGCCATTCTTATCATTTATTTTTTAGGCAGAGAGGCCTGACCATGGGGTCTGGGCATCAGTTTTCTAGGCATGGTTCGAGTTTTAGGCCTTGAAGAAGATGGCGTCAGTTTAATATGCAAGTCAGTAGGCCTGAATACACCCTCAGAAGCCGGTGCCTGCACAGCGGCTCCGGACCTCATCCAAGGTAGAGACATCCGCAGGTTCCACAGTTGAAGCATCTTGCGGCATACCGAACTCTGAATGGGTCTCAGTAGAGACCTGCGAATCTGAAGAAGCAGGAATCAGGGGCTGCAAAAGCCCCTCACTGAGTACTGGCGAACTGGCGACTAGCTTAGGAGAAGCAGCGTCTGCAGTTTGGGACCTAGGTGGCCTGTCTCTGTCTTTATCTTTGCGTTTTTTCGGAATGTCGGTAGTCGGATGGCTTACCGAAAACATATTTGGATAATTGAACCGAGCACCAAAATATTTAGAAGCAAAAATATGACGACGACAGACAGTTCATTGTTTAAATAAGGCACAAAACTGACAGCGAGGTATGTCGTGGTCAGGGCCTAGGCAAGGAATACAGTACGAATGAAAATCTTTATGAGGTATTTGCTTTCCACAAGAAATGCAATTACTTACTTTTACTGACATTGGTTTAGAGCAAAAAAAAGTTTCCCCAACAGGTTACTTAGCTTTAAGTTGAAGACCTCGGTTCTGAAACTCAAAAATGAGTGAAACTCAAAAATGAAAATTTCAGAAGTTGGTCGAACGGCATTTGTGAACTGCTTCTGCTTCGGGCACCGCACGGCAAGAAAGACTGATGTAATGGCGTCGGTTGCATGTTTTATACCCTTGACTACCTGACGTCACGGAAGAAGAGACAGCAACCGAGCAGGACCCAAGACTTTGTTAATCAGGCCGACTGAGGGCTACTGCAAGCAGATAACCCAAATGTGATGACTGCAACAGTGAAACACGAAGGACATCTGCAATCTTTCAAGATGGTGTTCCAGCACATATGTTTTGTAGAGCTTAATTTAGTACTGAACAAGCCACACTTGGACTGTGTTCTTTTGACCTTATTTATATACGTAAAAGATAGATTTGCAATGAAATAATAACTTTTCAACAAGAAAAAATATTTACTTAACTTTTATTTTTTTTAATGTACATCTGAAGCTGAAACAACAGCAATTTTGAAAGTGATTATGGATACTTCTGGTCAATGCAAGTTTGCTCTGTTAACCCAGAAGGTGTACTGGTTACAAGTGACAGTTTTCTGACATAAGCCAGGCTAAATTCCCAGCAAAACTACACTAGAACTTTACATGTGGGTAGGTACAAAGGCACAACATTTGCAAACTATTTAAAAAGAAAGGAGAAGAGAATTTATTTAATAAAATACATCAAAATAATTTCAAGTGCAAAAACAATGTTTATAACACATTATAGCTGCACATTCACAGTAGACTAAATAGACAACATATAATGGTCAAAGAAGGCTGTGCCAGAAAGAAGCAAACAGGAACTGCACACAGTTAACACATTAATGCAGTGCTAGAAATTTCAAGCTAATTATTCTCACTCTGAGATTTGTACCACTTCAAAGAAAGTAAAATGCATTTTTATGTATATTTGGGTTCTATTATTTCTCTAAACTGCAGTGATCTTAGACAAAGGATATTTAAATTTGCAGATTGTGGGGAGTTAAGCCCCCTCATGGGGCTGTTAAAGAGGCTCCCCCCACCCCCATAAACTTGTTTCTAAACTTAACTTTGTTAGCTTGTAATACAAAGGGAATAAATTAGCATTTTCATGAGTTTACAGATTTACAGTGGTAGTTTTTCATTTTTTTTTTTATTTTAGAGTATTCTCCTTTCAAGGAAATGTGCATCGATACAGACAAATATAAGGACATATGTTCAAGCATTTGTCTTCACTTAATTTCCTGCCTAATGTAACACTAAATACTGGCCTAAAAAATTAACTTCTTAATATGCATTTCTTATTGGTACTTTCAGCTTAAAGGCTAAAGCCAATCAGGCTAAAGCAACAAGATGCAAATGATATGTATCCTACTGATCTGAGTTTGAATACTATAGTCAGCATTTGCACACTGTAATGTGCAAGTAAAATCAACTGCGGTGGTGGTGCTGCTGTAGCATTGTCGCCTCACAGTAAGACGCTGTCCGGTTCGATTCTCAGCTACAGCGTCTTCTGCATGGAGACATGTGTGAATGGGCGTACCTTCGTTGAAGGTTGTACGTCAGGGCTGGCAACTCGGCACGTAAAAATCTACTGCCAATCATTAGCGGACCGGAGTTCCGCTGTGGCGACCCCTAACTGGGAAAAGCCAAAAGACACAAACAAAATGTGTAAGTAAATCACTTGACCAGACAGAGCATTAGTGAGTCTGATCTTTGACAAGTTCACGTTCCTAGTGGATTTTCACTGGTAAACAAATACAGAAAGAGAAGCAGAAACAGACAAACTTGAAAAACAATGCTCAACGCCATTGATGTTTATAGTTTCACAACAGCCAATCAGGATCCCCTTTTTTGCCACTATCATCATATAGTATGACAGCATTGGGAGAATGCATGGATAAGACACATCTAAGCACATGGAATATCATTTTTAACAACCTTTTCCGGTACACCAGAATTAAGGAAAGCCAGAATATGTAATCAACAAAGCACTTCACTTCCTATACAGAATTATAACACTAACACTTGATGGACACCACAATAGTCTAGTTATTAGGGTGGAATGGGCAATATAGACTAATGGAAGGGGGCAAACTGCCAACTTGTCAATAGCAAATTATGATTCTTCCTCAGAATTAACAAAGTGCTTTCAAACATCTGCTGAAAAGATAAATCCACATTTTCTACTGCTGTGCAAAAACTAACCACTTCCAAGAATGTTTAAACAAGCCCTCTGCAACTGG